>NC_081410.1:591267604-591475104 GCF_030272615.1 Cryptomeria japonica | reverse complement strand
TTGAGGAAGATCATGTCACTGGTAGAGATGGAAAACTTGAGAGAACAATTGAAAACAACTCTTTCGGACTATGATGCAGAAAAGGTGAAGAATATCAAACTTGAAGATGATCTAAAGGCTGCTCAGGATATCATTCAAGCCCTTCAAGAAAATCTTACCATTGCAAGAAATAAGAGAAGAGAACTTTGTGAAAAGATGTAGAATGAGAATGATGAAAAGGAAACTCTTAATGATCTGGTAAACAAGCTAAGACAAGAGATCAGTACAACACAGAATGAGATGCAGGATATGACTATGAGATTTTGTAAAGAAATTGAAGATAGGAAGAAGAATGAAGAAGACTTGGCTAGAAGACTAAATGATGCTGAAAATGAAAACACAAGACTTAGTCATGAAAATGATATGTTGAAGACAGATCTAATGCACACACAAAATGACAGAACTGAACTCGTAAGACAGAAAGGAATCTTGGAAAGTGAACTAACTACTGCTAATCATCACAAAGAAAAGTTTAGAAGAACTTGTTGACATGCTGAAGAATCAGAAACCTAATGATTATACAAATGGCCTTGGCTTTGAAGTCGGTGAAAGCTCCGGTACTGCAAATAATCATGATCATAGCAAATCGGTAACACAACCTACTACTTACAAATTTAATTGCAAATGCTTTAACTATAACAAGTATGGTCATAGAGAAAATCAGTGTAGATCTAGAAATTATCAGAACACTAATACACCCACCGGTCAATGTTCTAAATGCAACAAAGTTGGTCATAATTCAGAAAATTGCAAAATGAATGTGAGATGTTATGTTTGTGGAAGATTTGGGCACTTATCCAATCAATGCAGAACACATACTGGCATAGGATATGGGAAAGCTATTCAAAAGAACAATGTGACTTGTTATGCCTATAACAAGATTGGACATATTGCTAAATTTTGTAGAAGTAAGGTATCATCGACAAATAACAAAGGTCCTAGTTTGAAAGGTAAAGAAAAAGTTGAAGAGGTAAAGAAAGAACTTTCAAAACAATGGATTAGAAAGTCAAATCAAAATGTTGATGTGATTACGCCTCCACTGGCAAGATAGAGTAACACTCCACCGACAGGAGACTCTTCATCTAACTGAAGAAAATTCTTTTGGGGTTTACCAACAAAAAGAAAAACATGCTATTATTCCCTTGGTTGATAGTGAGAAGTTGAAATTACTTCTATACCTGTAGATGACTTAAGTTGTGACTTAACTGACAAGCATTAATTGTGGTAGTTGGCAAAAATAATATTATAAAGCAAGTGTTTTGGCTCTTTTTTCATTCACCAAACATTCAAATCTTTGAGAGTGCAAAAATTCCCGAGCGAAGGTACTCCAAGCAAATAAGTGAAGGCAATCCATCAAAACATTCATCCTTAAGGCAGATTGAGGTATTTATAGCTATGGCATCTTCATCCACTCTTGAATTTATTGCAAACCCTACTGTTGTTGAAGTTGTTAAGCGACCTAGACCCGTTTTTTAGCTAGTTCCCAAAATTTCTAAGAAAGATGACAGCATAGGTGCATTATCACAAGTCCCTAAAGGAGTAGTATATGTCGAAGACCCTAGAATGTATATAAATTTTCATATTGATGAACTAGGTGATGATGAAATTAAAAATATGTATGAAACTATAATCTGTGATGAATCCAGAAATGTCAAACTTGAACATAAGATAGTAGAAACCCTAGGTTTCACTGAAATACTTAGTATCCTAGATTTCCTCAAGGATATCATAAGGATTGTATTAAGAAGAGTACATGGTGAATTTTTATGGTTAGACTCTATTCATAAAATCACAAAAGAAGTAGTAAAAGCTCTAACAGGGTTACCCTCCACCGACAACAGACCTGACAAAACTAAGAAGGTCTCAAATGACTTAGTGACAAACCTAACCGGTGCAACATTTGATAAGAGATCTCTAAGGGTAAACGATGTGAAGGATACAAATATCAAATTTCTCAGTATGATCTTAGGTTATAAGGCTACACATGCAAATAGGTTAAACTCAGTTTCTAGCCTATGTATTAAGAGTGCCTATGATATGGTAATTGATAATGCAAGAATAGACATATGTGAATGGCTCAAAGATGAGTTCATAGACAATTTGGGTAAGATCAATAGAGACAAAAAGGGGACATTCAAATTTGGAAACTTACTTGTTTGTCTGATGCTATACATAACCAAACAAGTAGCTGGTATTGGTGCTAGAGATTTTGGTTTTGATATATTGGTAGGAAAGGAACTATCATAACTATTAAACAATATGGTAGAGAATAGGGAGAAAAACATAAATGAGCATTTTCAATCATTTAAGGCTCGAATGAAGAACAAAGTAAGAATATCACAAGCTATTATGGATAAGTATCAAAAGGAAATTTGTTTTGTGATCAAGAAAGATGAAATTTGCATGGAGGCAGTTATCCCTAGAACCATTTGGGTAACTGAAATGGGCTTTGAGACAGATGATAACATCATAGAAACTTATGCAAAAGCCCTCCTTGAAGCTCCTAATGAACCGGAAGAGAAAGTATTTGGTAGTGTAGAAACAATTGAGAGCACTATAAAATCAAGGAAAAGGGTTAAGAAAGTTGAAGCAACTATAAGAAAAGGAACCCGACAGGCAAAGGAAATTAAGGAAGAAGTGTTAAAACAAACTGGTATAACTGAAAGTGAGTTGGAAGAACTTCAACTGGAAACTCATCTTTCATCGGTTGGAAATTCTTCTGAGAGTGATATACCGGAAAAGTTTAAAAGGGTTGAAAGGAAAATAAAACCCTCACCGGCACCTCTTCTGCACCAAAAAGAACAAGACAGAAGCAATAGGCAGTAAGGCCTCCGGCGAAGAAAATGACTCCTAAGAAGAAGAAGGTGAAACAGACTATTGCTCCTCTAAACAAACTTCGTAGTGAAATTACAGAGGATGGCAAGCTAAAGAACATCAACAAAATATACAACACACTATCAGCAGATGACAAGGAAAGTATAGAGAACACTATAATTTTACACTTAGATATATATAAGAAATTCTTAATGGAAGTTGTTGATGAAATTCCAAATGATCTGTATAGGAGATCAGAAGCTAGAAGATTAGCCATTGTTGAGCTGGACAAGAAGATTAAGATTGAAAAATTACTTGCAGTGCCTCTAGTTAACTCACCTGATGAAATAGAAAAATTAATCAGTGAGGCTAATCGAACAATATTCTCCACTGCTCACTGGCATGTAGCACTAATGGCGGGTAGAGTAAAGGAAGTCTCTAAGGAAACAACAGATGGATGGGATATATTCTTTGTGGAAAAAGAAAAAGAGGAAGAATTACTTAGGCCAAAAACTATCAAAGTATATCAAAAGGATAGAGATAAGGGGAAAGGTAAGGTAGGTAGATCACCAAGTTTAAAAATAACTGACAATATGCCCCCACCTCCTTCAGATACTCCACCGGTAGACACTACTACAAATCAACTAGCCACTGAGAGTATGGAGACTCCAGTAGAAGATACAAATCCTGAATCAGAAATTCTATATACTGTAAATGTAGATACTTAGGAAGTTAATGTCATGGTTGATAGAGAAACCACCGAGGATAAGGAGAAAAATGTGACTACTGAGTCACCAGCTATAGAGGTTGAGATAAACATAGAAAAACCTACACAGGTAGAGCAACCGACAGAGGATACCATAGAGAAACCGGTAGATACAACAAAAAAACCATCTGAAGAACCAGCAAAAGAGAGTTCAGAGGCACAAACTGAGGAATCGACAACTAAAAGCTCAGAGAAACCATCTGAGACACATTTGGAGAAACCCAAACCAGTACAGATTGAAGCATAGGTATAGACAAAGATAGTGCCACCCGGTCAAACTAAAAAGCCTAAAACTTTGTTTGTGGAAATGCAAACTCATACAAACCTACCAGAGGTCGAACCAAGCAATGAAATAACTACAACCGATAGCATGGCTATTATAAAAACTGTTGGACAAACATCTGGTACAGCTATGACATAATTCAGACCTACTAATGTAACATAGGTCATATTAGATTCAATAAATAAGATCACGGAATGCAATGCACAAGCCTATAAGGCTATTGATGATACTATACCAATTCTTAAATTGATAGCACCAAAGTGCAGTATTGAGAATAAAGATTCTTTAGATCAACTAGACACATTGTCTAAGTTTATCACCGACAATCTAATAATTGTTGATCAAATAAATGAGGATACATTTGAGGAAAGGATGATAAAGGAAAAAGAGAAATTCTTTGAGGGTATTGTAAATCAGAACAAGGAGAAAATGGATACCCTATTACTGGAACTTGGAGAAATAATTCAAGAAACTATACAGGGATACTTGCAAAAAACATGTCTTAATAGAGGATCTTGACGAGGAGATCAGCAAAGCTCAAGAGAAGTTAAATAATATTGCTGACAATTTGATTGGAACATTAGATTCATTTTTGGAATTAGAAAAGAAAATTGCAGAGAAGGAAGAGAAAATCAAGAAATTGGAGAAAGGCAAACGGGGAATAAAGGATAAGGTAAAGGACTTAAAATACAGACTTATTCCAAGACTAGAGTATCTTATTTCCTTGAGAAAACAAATATCTGAGGCTCTGGTTCTTGGACTGAAGACACCGGAAGAGAAAATGCACATACTCACCGGTACAGTGTAGAGAACACAAGAGGCAATAAAAGACTGTAAAACTTTTAGCAATGGCATAAATTTAGTTTTGACAGATATCTTTCAAATTGTAACCCACCGGTTACAAGAATCCAAGCATGACTCTACTGATAGCGAATGACAACCTTTGTCATTTATGTCAAAGGGGGAGTAGTGGGATGAGAAAAATGGTTAGAAGGAAGGGACTTCATCTGCTCAGGGGGAGCATACAGTTTTGGCAAGACAATTTTGATAGACTATATTTGGATATCATTTTGGACACCTTAATTTTTCTCATGAGTGTTGCCATCAATGCCAAAGGGGGAGATTGTTGGCAAATGCACACTCCAATGAGAAATTGTAGCTGATTGAAGGTTTTATCATTGATGACAACCTTACAATCATATGATACCGACAAGACTGGATACTGGCACTGGCAACAACAAACTCTACACCGGCACACAGAACACCGGTAGTGAAAGGAAGGATACCAGCACCCTGGCCGACATGAATTTTGTTTGTAATGTATTTTTTAATTAATTGTAAAATAATTGTAAGCCAACATGGCGAGTTGTAATATGACTCATATATGTATGAGATCATTTTGTAATAGGAAAGGTGTGTGATAGGATACGAAATAAGAAGACCTAATATGTGAACTATAGGTTAAGGGTTTATGTATGTAGCAGAGCTTAAATCGGTACTCGATCTAGCATAGCAGATGCTAATATGAAGTAGTACAAGACATTGGATTAATAAAATCCATTTTTGTAAGTCAGTGTGACTTCTTTTGTAATTAAGCAGTGAGCTTTAGGCACTTGGCCTTATAGCATGTGTAGGCCTCTATTGTAAGAGTAATATTCCTTTATTGGCCAATAAGTAGATATTGTGGGTCACAAATCCCACTGAAGTTTTTCCCACACCAAGTTTCCTCATTAAAATATTGTGTGTTGGCATTTTGTGAACCGGCATGAAGACATAATGATATTGTATGTTGTCATTGATGTCAATATGAGACATGGTGTGAACTGGCACATGTGATAGGTGAAAAGAGAGAGGAACCGGCATATGTATGAACCAGTTTATATGCCAAAGTGAAGCAGTATATTTGTTCAAGGTGAACCAGCATGTAGTTATGGGAACCAACACATGGAAGCATTGTATGACTACCGGTTGGTAGGTAGCTTCCACTTCAGGATTTTCGATTGGAGTACCTCAAGTCTGTGTGACTCAATCGGTGATCTTCATGTGATGAGTTAGTAGTATAATGGAGGACAGATCGTGTTGCCACGTAAGCTTTGTGCACGTGAAGGATCGTGCATAAAGAAGACTATTCCTAGCTACCTCAGGAATGTGCGAAGAATGTCAAATGGTGATAACACATGATGGGTTATCAGCCGCCATGAAATCGGTGGATAATGGATGATGGAGAATGTCTTGAGATTGATTCAAGACTATTGCATTTAATGCAGTATGATTCAACGGTTAGGATTGAACCGCTTGAATTGCTTAACCTTACAGGTTTAGGGTTTAGAGTTTTTGCTATCAACCTGTCTGTTTCCTATAAGGTCAATGTTGTGTTTCTTTCTAGGGTTGTTGGCAAAAATTATGAATGTGTATCCAAGGGAAGTGATATGTGATTCTTGCCAGACCAAAGGAGAGAAGAGATACCTGCAAAGTGAATGTGCAGAAGGAGAAGAGGAGCCTAAATGGATTTGCATTAGCATTGAGTGTTGTTAACAGATCATTGTAATTCCTGTTGATCTCTAACCACTTCAATAGTTGTAAAATCCCCTAATAGGGTAGCCTTTACTAGCTTGCTACAAAATCCCCTAATAGGGTGGTCTTAACAAGCTTGATTCAAATCCCTTAACCGGGTAACTCGAGGTTAATGAGTTCTAAGAAGCTATAGAGCTTAGGAGATCCTTTAGCTATTGAGTTCTTGAAATCCTCTAACAAGGTGACCCCACTGGGTTTAACCCTTAACAAGGTATTATAGCTATCCCTTAACCGGGTATAGCTAGTAGAACCTATTGTAATGTCTTTAACCAGACAAGGCTCCTAACAGAGCGGACTTCAAAAGAGTTCAAAAACAACTTGTGGGTATTCATCCCCACTGTGTTTTTTCCTAGTTGGGTTTCCACGTGAAAAAAATATGTGTGTCATGTGAAATGTTTTTATCTTGTGATGCTATGTTTTACCTATTGAGCATATGAAGGTTCTATGTTTTATGCCTATCTATAAAACATATTGAACTCACTGTTGTGAAGATCTGATGATTAAGTTTACCTGTTTATGCATGAGAGTATAATGATACTGTAGTATTGAGCTAAGAGGAAAGCTTATTGAGTGACCAGTTCATGACTGATTGAGCTGTACTGGATGTTACCGGTTGCAATCTATTTTACCAGTATCCCTATTTATCAGTCATTTGGAGTATTTGTTGTCAAACCGATTTTGGACTATATTTGTGTTTGTACTGATTCACCCCCCCCTCTCAGTACCAGTTTGGTACTAGTGGTTCATCATTGAGTTATCAATTGGTATCAGAGCCCCTCTAGGTCCTCTGTATTGTAAGCTTAACCGCTTGAGGAAAGATTCTAGTCAAATGATGAAGAGGGAAGGTCCAAAGTTTAATAGGGAAAACTTCGGTATATGGAAAGATAGGATGAAGATATTCATCAAAAGCATGGGTGTTCAACACTGGAGTTATGTTGAAAATGTATATGTTGTTCCTATCGGTACTCTCACTGATGACCAAAAGAGAGAGATACAAGAAAATGGGCAAGTCATGGAAGCCCTCATCAGTAGTCTATCTGACATTGAATTTATTGATGTTCAGGACAAGGCAAATCCCAAAGAGGTATGGGATGGTCTTGAAAATATCTATGGTGGTGATGGGCATGTAAAATAGGCTAAGGAAGAAAGCCTGAGAGGGAAGTTTGAAGACATGTGGAAGGTTGAAGGTGAGACCATTCAACAGTATGGAATAAGAATCAAAATGGTTGTTGGAGAAATCAAGAGTGCAGGTGGCAAAATAGAAGATTCCACTGTGGTAAGTAAAGTCTTGAGATCCCTGTTGCCGGTCTATGCAATAAGAGTCACTGCTATTCAGGAGCTGAGATCAATAGACAAGTCTAAGGTGTCCTTGGACTCCATCATAGCCAAGTTGACAGCCTATGAGCTGAATAGTTTTGATGGCAGTGTTTAAAAGATAGAATCAACATTTAGAGCCTTTGCTATACCATCCAGAAAAGGAAAAGATGCTAGCACTAGTGGGGAACCTAATTAGAGTAGAGAAATGAATGATGAAGAGTTTCTGATGGAATTTGAAGTACTTCTTGCTAGGAAATTTTCAAAAGGAACTGGTAAATACAAAGGTAAGCTACCTTTGAAATGTTCTTCTTGTAACCAGATTGGACATATTGCTATGAATTGTCCT
The DNA here is from genome assembly GCF_030272615.1 of Cryptomeria japonica. Classification (NCBI taxonomy): domain Eukaryota; kingdom Viridiplantae; phylum Streptophyta; class Pinopsida; order Cupressales; family Cupressaceae; genus Cryptomeria; species Cryptomeria japonica. The sequence goes on along the minus strand of NC_081410.1, from coordinate 591,466,965 downwards.
AATAGCAACAACAAGGATAAACCAGAAAGGTTTAAGAAATTCAAAGGAGGAAACATGAGAAACTATTTTGTTGCAGTTGATGAAGGTGTCATAGATGAGGAATCGAAAGATGAAGAGAATGAAGACATTGTGTTTGTTGCTATAAAGGAAGATGTGGTAGACAAGAAGGCTCTTGTCTCCCGGTTTGATAATTCAAATGAGTGGATCATTGATAGTGGTTGTTCTCACCATATGACTGGTGACTGGAGAAAGTTTCTATCCTTAGAGGAGTATGATGGTGGTGTGGTTCACTTTGGCAATGATGCACCATGCATGGTCAAAGATAGAGGGTCCATCTCTTTGAATGGAAAGAGTAGTGCTGACAATGTGTACTGGGTTGATGGTCTCAGACACAACCTTCTAAGTGTTGCCCAATTAAATGACAGTGGCCTCACTCTGCAATTCAAGAATGGAGTTTGCAGAATCAAAGGAAAAGATGGTAAATTGGTGGCCACCAGCATGCAGACCAAAGGTAAGTTATTTTAGTTGAATGCAAATGTAAGTACCTATCTTATGGCTAAGCTTGATGATAGTTGGATATGGCATAGGAGACTTTGTCATATAAACTTTGATAACATTGTAAAGGCTAGTAAGATCAAGGCAGTTAGAGGGTTTTCGGTGCTAAAAAAACTGGATAATACCTTGTGTAGAGAATGTCAATTGGGGAAAATGTCTTCCTCAACTTTTAAAGGTAAAACTTTCACTGCTGACAACTTGCTTGATCTTGTACATACTGATTTGTGTGGTCCTATGAAAACTATAAGTGTGCAGGGTGATAGGTACTTCATGATCCTCACTGATGACTGCTCAAGAATGATGTGGGTCACATTCTTGAAAGATAAGTCTGAAGCTTTTGGGAAATTCAAAGCTTTCAGAGGATTAGTGGAGAAGGAAAGCGGTAAAAGGATCAAATGTCTCAGAATTGATCAAGGAGGGGAATTCACTTCCAATGAATTCAACAAGTATTGTGAAGAATTTGGCATCAAGAGGTAGCTGTCTGCCCCCCAGACTCCACAGTAGAATGGCCCAGTAGAGAGGAATAACCAGACTGTGGTTGAAGCAGCTAGAACCATGTTGATTCAAGGAAAGGTAGCTCACACCTTTTGGAGAGAAGTCTACACAATGAACTGAGTACTCATCAATAAAGGTAAGGATAAAACTCCTTATGAGTATTGGACTGGTAAGACACCTGTGGTCAGCTACTTTAGGGTATTTGGTAGTAAATGTTACATCAAGAGGAGTGAACACCAGGGCAAATTTGAAGCTAAATGTGATGAGGGAATATTTCTAGGATATTCCACCAAGAGTAAAGCTTTTAAGTGCTACAACAATAGGACTCAAAGAATTATGGAAAGCATCAATGTAAGAGTTGATGAATCCTCTGAGAAGACTGAGGAAACCAGTAGTGAGCAAGTTGTAAATGAATCGGTTGCAATCTTCTAGGAACCGATTGTTGGCCAACAAAGCACCAGTAACAGTGTCCCTGAACTGGTGAATGCTGATACTGATGAAGAAGAGGATGATGAAGAAAAGAAAGAAGAACTAGTAAAGACCATTCCTCGGTATGTCAAGTTGAATCATGATCCTAAGCATATCATAGGTGATAAGGATGCAGGAATCCTTACAAGAAGAAAGATCAGAGAAAACTCATGTATGATCTCAGAATTTGAGCCTAAATCATTCAAAGAGGCTCATAAAGATGAAGACTAGATCAAGGCAATAGAAGAGGGACTTGATTAGATAGAGAAAAATGGTACATGGTCCTTGGTACCCAGACCTGAGCATAAAAATGTCATTGGTACCAAATGGGTGTTCAGAAATAAGTTGAATGAGGATGGCACAGTGATTAGGAATAAAGCCAGATTGGTATGCAAAGGATATGCTCAAGAAGAAGGAGAAGACTATGGAGAAACCTTTTCTCCTGTAGCCAGATTGGAAGGAGTTCGTATGCTTCTTGCATATGTATCCTTTAAAAGGTTCAAAGTATATCAAATGGATGTAAAATCTGCATTCCTAAATGGTGTAGTAGAAGAGGAGGTATATATAGAGCAACCAGATGGGTTTTCCCTATCTGAAGATAGTGATATGGTGTGCAAGCTACATAAAGCTTTATATGGTCTAAAGCAAGCACCTAGGGCATGGTATGAGCGCCTACATTCCCATCTTATGATGATTGGATTTGAGAGAACAAGTGAAGATAGCAATATCTACTTGAAGTCTTAAGGAGATTAGATCTTGATCTGTGAGGTTTTTGTTGATGACATTATCTTTGGAGGAGATGACAAGATGAGTCATGAGTTTGCTGATGAGATGAAGAAAGAGTTTGAGATGTCACTCATAGGGGAGATTAAGTTCTTCATTGGACTGCAGATCCAGCAGATGGAAGATGGAATCTTTATCACTCAGTCCAAATATGTCAAAGAGGTACTGAAGATCTTTGGCATGGAAGATAGCAAACCGATTGGTACACCAATGGTGACCGGTTGCAAATTATCAAAAGAAGATGATTTTGCATTGGTTGATGAGAAGGAATACGGATCAATGATTGGTAAGTTGCATTATGTAGTACATAGCAAACTGGATATTGCACATGCAGTTGGCATTACTGCAAGGTTCTAGAAGAGTCCGAGAGAATCCCACTTGATTGCAGTCAAGCGGATTCTTAGGTATTTGAAGGGAATAGTTGACTATGGATTGTGGTACCCATACAACAATAATTTCAATCTGAAAGTGTTCACAGATGTTGATTGGGTAGGTAATATGGATGACCAGAAAAGCACAACCGGTGGTGCATTCTCTCTTGGTGGTAGACTGGTCTCATGGATGAGTAAAAAGCAGAGTTGTATCTCTTAGTCTACAGTGGAAGTGGAGTATGTTGCAGCTTTCATGAACTGCACTCAGACAATCTGGATAAAGCATGTACTAGAAGGCTTCAAGATCCCTGTATTTGAACCAGTAAGTATATTCTGTGATAACACAAGTGCTATCAATATATCAAAGAATCCGGTTTTACATTCTAGAACCAAGCATTTTGAGCTTAAGTATCATTTCTTGAGGGAAAAGGTTTAGAATAAAGAGATTGCACTAGAGCATGTGTCCAGTAAGGAGCAGTTAGCAGACATATTCACCAAGCCTCTCCCAAAGACAACATTTGTCCATTTGAGAGGTGAATTAGGAGTATTGCCCCTTTAGGAGGTGAACTAAAAGTAATTGTTCCACATCAGTCAGGTACTGGAAAGACAAATTTTTGGTTGATTAATGTGTTGAAGGATGCTACTCCTTAGGGGGAGTAGCATGATGAAACATAGATGCTTGTACCTCCACTTTGCATTGTTGTCAAAGGGGGAGAAGGAGTGAAGCGAAAAGATATCTACAACAAATGGGAGAAGATGTGAAGTGGAGAAGACATCTTTGTATATTACCATCAATGCCAAAGGGGGAGATTGTTGGCATTATGTGAACCGGCATGAAGACATAATGATATTGTATGTTGTCATTGATGTCAATATGAGACATGGTGTGAACTGGCACATGTGATAGGTGAAAAGAGAGAGGAACCAACATATGTATGAACCGGTTTATATGCCAAAGTGAAGTGGTATATTTGTTCAAGGTGAACCGGCATGTAGTTATGGGAACCAGCACATGGAAGCATTGTATGACTACCGGTTGGTAGGTAGCTTCCACTTCAGGATTTCTGGTTGGAGTACCTCAAGTCTATGTGACTCAATCGGTGATCTTCGTGTGATGAGTTAGTAGTATAATGAAGGACAGATTCTATTGCCACGTAAGCTCTATGCACGTGAAGGATCTTGCATAAAGAAGACTATTCCTAGCTACCTCGAGAATGTGCGAAGTCTATCAAATGGTGATAACGTGTGATGGGTTATCAACTGCCATGAAATCGGTGTATAATGGACGATGGAGAATGTCTTGAGATCGATTCAAGACTATTGCATTTAATGTAGTATGATTCAACGGACAAGATTGAACCGCTTGAATTTCTTAACCTTACAGGTTTAGGGTTTAGGGTTTTTGCTATTGACCTATCTATTTCCTATAAGGTCAATGTTATGTTTCTTTCTAGGGTTGTTGGCAAAAATTGTGAATGTGTATCCAAGGGAAGTGATACATGATTCTTGCCAAACCAAAGGAGAGAAGAGATACCTACAAAGTGAATGTGCAGAAGGAGAAGAGGAGCCTAAATGGATCTACATTAGCATTGAGTGCTGTTAACATATCATTGTAATTCTTGTTGATCTCTAACCACTTCAACAGTTGTAAAATCCCCTAACAGGGTAGCCTTAACTGGCTTGCTGCAAAATCCCCTAACAGGGTGGTCTTAACAAGCTTGATTCAAATCCCTTAATCGGGTAACTTGAGGTTAATGAGTTCTGAGAAGCTATAGAGCTTAGGAGATCCTTTAGCTATTGAGTTCTTAAAATTCTCTAACAAGGTGACCCCACCAAGTTTAACCCTTAACTGAGCATTATAGCTATCCCTTAACCGGGTGATCCTTAACAGGATCGGTTCCTAGCAGAACCTATTGTAATGTCTTTAACCGGACAAGGCTCCTAACAGAGCAGACTTCAAAAGAGTTCAAAAGCAACTTGGGGGTATTCATCCCCACCATGCTTTTTCCCAATTGGGTTTCCACATGAAAAAAATATGTGTGTCATGTGAAATGTTTTTATCTTGTGATGCTTTGTTTTACCTGTTGAGCATATGAAGGTTCTATGTTTTATGCCTGTTTATAAAACATATTGAACTCACTGTTGTGAAGATTTGATGATTAAGTTTACTTGTTTAAGCATGAGAGTATAATGATACTGTAGTATTGAGCTAAGAGGAAAGCTTATTGAGTGACTGGTTCATGACTGATTGAGCTGTATTGGATGTTACCGATTGCACTCTATTTTACCAGTATCCCTATTTATCAATCATTTGGAGTATTTGCTATCAAACCAGTTTTGGACTATATTTGTGTTTGTACTGATTCACCCCCCCCCCCTCTCAGTACCGGTTTGGTACTAGTGGTTCATCATTGAGTTATCATTGTGTTATGGTGTGCTTCCCATGTGGTTGTTTATATTCTTGTTTACTACATTATTTCTTGTTTACTGGTACATAGTTTTAATATGCTTTTCATGCTTTAAGTCAAGTAAATTTGTTGGCATTATAACAGACAAGGAGAGATTGTTAGCATTTCAATAAGGATATTGAGAAGGTTGTTGATGATTATGGATATAACTAATTAAGGATGTTTACTGTCTTAATATTATTATTTTGTCATTGATGTCAATAAATTGATTTTCTAATTTAGTACAATGTTGCCATATCTTGAGAAGTATGATTTGATGAGTATAAAGATGTCAGTAAAAGATAGAAAGAATATGATGAATAAGGGGTGGAATAAGTTATTCAATGGGAAACTATTATCGAGTTAGACAATGATGAGATCATGATGTTTAGATTGTTTGATATCATACATATGTTATTGATTGTAAGGTTAATACTATACTATGTTACCGAGCAACGAACCTAGTTGGTAAACCCTAAGGAACCTAGTCGGTAAACCCTAAGGTTATCGCTATCAGTTAATGAAGGTGGTATGTCTATCGAGTGAAGTTTAGTATTTACTGAGTTGCAACCGAGTAATAATAGAATGCATTGAATGAATAAAAGCATTATTTAATGAAGGAAGCTGATGAGCTAGCTATGATTATATGATTGGTATGCCATGAATGAAGTTCATTAAAGAATCTATGGCAAATGAAAATCAGCAAGAAGATCTACAGCTCAGATTGAACCGCAATACCCTACGACAAGTTCCAAGAAATGTATGCAAGTTCCAAGGCGAGGTAAAACATTTTCAAATCGAAGGATACATTGAACTTGGTCAAAGTTTGAAAATCTGATGGCTATGATTAATCATGGGAAATATGATCAAGGAGATTAAGTGGTTGGCGAATTGTTTATAAATAAGGAACTATTGATAAACAATGCATGCAAGCAAGTGTATGCACAGGGATGCTACATAGTGATTACCAAGCACAGAAGCTTGAAGACCTGTTTGAATAACAAAGTATAGAGCCCAGCAGAAGGACAAGATTAGTTCTATGTCTATATTGTATTGAGCAAATAAGAATCTGCTTTAGCATTTTAGATGTGAAGTTGCAGATAGATTTTTATTACTGTTATTTTGTAAAGTGATAGAAAATCTCTTAACCGAGTGGACTTAACAGTCTTATTTGTAAAACCCTCTAGCAAGGTGACATTATGATTTAGTGTTTTAAATCCTTTAACAAGGTCACCTCTAACAAGGCGAAGATCCTAACAGATCTAAGGGAAATCCCTTAACCGGGTCACATCTAGCAATGTGTTTGTAATCTTTAACAGGATTCGCTTTTAACCGAGCATACTCTAGAAGAGTATATTTCTTAGTGGGTCTGAAATCCCATAGTGGTTTTTCCCTATTTGGGTTTCCACGTTAAATCTGATGTTATGAGTGTTATGATGTTTATATGCTTTTGAGTTTGCATGTTTAACAGTTTTGGTTATATTACTGAAGTATATGTTATTGAGGTTGAATCTGATGTTTTTATGGAAGATTAAGTTTGTATGATTCACCCCCCCTCTCATCTTATTAGCTTGGCATTTGTACTTAACATTAAGTATCAGAACTATCAATTGGTATCGGAGCTTTGGATTGCAGAAGAAAAAGTGTAAAGGTACTTGAGGCAAAGATCCAATATGTATAAGAGGGATGCACCGAAGATGAACAAGTCAAGTTTCTCTACATGGTAGAAAAGGATGAAGCTGCACCTATCAAGAGTTGGAGAATATGTTGTATACTATCTGGAGAATGATTTCATCACACCAAGCACCTACCCATTAATAGTGGAAGAGATAAAGGCAAAGCAAGAACATATCCAAGCAATGATTGAAATAACATATACATTGACCGACTCAGAGTTTAATGATCTAGAAGGCTGCAATGATGCAAAGGCAATGTGGGACAAGTTCATATCTATGTATGGAGGAGATGAACATGTTCAAAGAGAAAAAGTGGATAGTCTAAGAGGACAACTTGAATCTATGAGGATGAATGAAGGTGAGAACATAACCCAGTACAGTACAAGACTAAAGGAGATTGTCAATCAAATCAAAGGAGCAGGTGGAACTATTGAAGAAAAGGACATAACAAGTAAGTTGTTAAGAACCCTTCTACCGGCTTATGCAATCCAAGTCTCTGCAATCAATGAATTGAGATCTGTACCCAATATGCCATTTTCTTTAGATGCTACTATTGGTAAGCTACATGCATTTGAGTTAAGTAACTTTGATAATAGTGGGTCATCGGTAAATAAAGTTGAATCTGCATTTAGTTCTTTTCATATTAGTGAATCTGATGATTACACTAAAGGGGATCATAGTGGAGCAAGTGAAAGATTTTGCAAGAACATGGAGGAAGTACACAAATTGTATGAGGAAATCAGAAAGCAAGAAGAGTTTGAAGCACTTTTAGCAGAAGGTTACCGAGAGGCAAAGGTAAGTATAAAGGAAAACTACCTTTGAAATGTTTCAATTGTGATAAGATAGGACATATGGCTTCTAACTATCCTGACAAAGATTCTACTGAAAAGAGAGATTACCGAGATGATAGACAGAAAGATAATCATTACAGAGGACACCGATACTTCAGAAGAAGAGATAGAAAGTCATGCTTAATAGCCAATGAGGAATCCAATGATGATAAATCAAATGAAACTGATACAGAGGAAGTAGTTTATGTGGCTATCAAAGATGGATCAGATGAAGAAAGGTATGAAGAAAAACCGCTAATATCTCACATAAATACTAATGATTCTTGGATCATAGACAGTGGATGCTCACATCATATGATAAGTGATAAACACAAGTTTGTTATGTTAAGAGACTATGATGGAGGCTATGTAAAATTTGGTAATGATGCACCATGTCCAATAAAAGGTAAAGGATCCATAACACTTCTTGACAATGTAAAGTGTGATGATGTTTAATGGGTTGAAGGTTTGAAATATAATTTGTTGAGTGTAGCACAGCTAAACAATATAGGATACCGAATAGAATTTCAGAAAGGAATTGTCAAAGTTCATGACAAGAATGAAAAGTTAGCTACTACTGGGACACAAACAAAAGGTAACACATTTCACCTTGACTCAACTCGAAATAAATGTCTGTATGCAAAGATAGATGATACCTGGTTATGGCATAAAAGGTTTTGTCATGTAAATTTTGATAATCTGATCAAAATAAGTAAGAAGCACTGAGTAAGAGGTCTATCGAGTTTGGAAAAACCTGAGAATGCTATGTGTTGAGGATGCCAGATGGGTAAAATGACAAGATCAAGCTTTACAAGTAAGTCTTACACTTCGAAGGGAATTTTAGATCTCGTGCACACTGATCTTTGTGGTCCTATGAAAGTTCAAAGTTATTATGGTGATAAATATTTCATATTATTTGTGGATGACTATTCAAGGATGATGTCAATTATGTTTTTAAAAGAAAAATTAGAAGCTTTTCAAATGTTTAAATGGTACAAGGAAAGAGTTGAAAATGAAACAGGAAGACAACTGAAATGTCTTAGATCAGATAGAGGAGGAGAATTCACATCTGATGAGTTCAACTTATTCTGCAATGATCATGGTATAAAAAGACAAGTCTCTGCACCAAGAACTCCACAACAAAATGGAATTGCTAAGAGAAGAAACAGATCTATTGTGGATTGTGCCAGAACCTTGATGATTGAAAAGAAAGTGCCAGAAACATTTTGGAGAGAAGCAATAAGCACAGCAGTTTACACCCTGAACCATGTACAACTGAAGAAAGGAACTTTGAAGACACTATATGAAATATGGTATGACAAGAAACCTAATGTAAGTTATTTTAAAATCTTTGGAAGTAGATACTATGTACACAAAGATGATAGAAATGGCAAGTTTGATCAAAAAAGTGAAGAAGGAACATTTCTTGGTTATTCTTCTAGAAGTAAAGCATTTAAATGTCTGGTCAAATCATCTAACAAAATAGTAGAAAGTGCAAATGTGAAAATTGATGAATTTTTTGAAAGGAATGATGAAGGAAATTCTAAAGAACCAGAAGATTATGATGAATTTGTCTATGTTCAACCGACAAGTCCTACCAAGAAAACTACAGAAGGAAATGAAGAGAATATTTAGTTACCGAGTGATGAAGAAGATCATATAGAGCCTACGGAGCCTGTATTAGCCAAGTATGTCAGAAGACATCATGCATCAAGTCAGATTATAGGAGATAAAGATGATCCAGGGATGACAAGGAACAAACTAAGACAAAACACATGTTTGATATCTAAATTTGAACTGAGAATAGTGAAAGAGGCACTTAACAGTGAAGATTGGATAAATGCTATGACAGAAGAGATTGATCAAATCAAGAAGAATGACACATGGACACTGGTCCCAAGACCGAAGGACAAAAATGTAATTGATACAAAGTGGATTTTCATAAACAAGTTGAATGAAAAAGGTGAGGTCATTCGAAATAAAGGAAGACTAGTTTGCAAAGGTTATGCTCAAGAAGAAGGAATTGATTATGGTGAAACTTTTGCACCTGTGGCTAGACTTGAAGGAGTAAGAACATTGTTGGCATATGCTTCTTACAAGAATTTCAGATATCAAATGGATGTCAAATCTGCATTTGTGAATGGTATATTAGAAGAATAAGTTTTTATTGAACAACCTGAAGGATTTGTTGAAGACAAAAATAAAGATCAGGTACGTAAATTGAACAAAGCCTTATATGGTCTAAAACAAGCACCTCAAGCATGGTATGAAAGATTGCACTCTTATCTAATCAATATTGGTTTTATAAGGACAAGTGAAAACAACAATATGTACATGAAGAATGATGAAAATGGAATACTGATCTCAGCCATATTTGTTGATGATATTATCTTTTGTGGAAATGACTCTTTATGTAAGAACTTTGGAAATGAAATGAGCAAAGAATTTGAGATGTCATTAATCGATGAGATAAAGTATTTTATAGGTTTACAGATACTGCAAATGAAAAATGAGATTTTCATTACTCAATCCAAGTACATAAAGGAAATCTTGAAGAAATTTGGAATGGAGGATTCAAAACTAGTAAGTACTCCTATGACTACCAACTGTAAACTATCAAAGAATGATGAATCTGCATCTGTTGATGAGACACTTTACCGATCCATGATTGGAAAGTTGCAATATGTTGTTCACAGCAGGACAGACATAGCACATGCAGTAGGTATAGTTGCAAGATTCTCTACAGATCCTAAGGAAACACACATGACAACAATCATAAGAATTTTTAGATACTTGAAAGGCACTGAGGAGTATGGCTTAGTATATTAGAAAGGAAATGACTTTGATTTAAAAGTTTATACTGATGCTGATTGGGCAGGCAACATTGATGACAGGAAAAGCACAAGTGGAGGAGCTTTCTTTTTAGGAGAAAGACTACTGAGTTGGCTTAGCAAGAAACAAGGATGTGTTTCACAGTCAACAGCCGAAGCTGTAATTGTTGCTGCAACATTGAATTGTACCAACATAGCATAGATCAAACAACCATTGGAAGGTATAAATGAGAAAGTTACCGAGCTAGTAACTATATTCTGTGACAATACTAGTGCCATTAACATTTCAAAGAATCCGATTATGCACTCTAAGACAAAGCACATCTCTATCAAATATCATTATCTTAGAGAAGAAGCTCAAGAGAAGAAAGTGGTGTTGGAGTATGTTAGCACAAAGGAACAAATAGCAGATATCTTCACCAAGACACTGCCAAGGGACACTTTTGAGTATCTTAGAAGTAAGTTAGGGGTCCTACCCCTATCTTCTACTCACTGACTAAGTTCGGTGAAAGCATCAATTCGATGACTCTACAAAATATCTTTTAGGAGTTGATGCTGATTTACACACTTTAGGATGTTTTCTAAAGGTGTTCAGGAAAAAATACAGGGAACGGGAATTGAAGACATAAATGCTCTGACCAAGACTAAATTGACACACAACTGCAAAAAATCACTTCATACAGGAAGAAATTATGTTTTAGTTCTTTACTTTTTGGCATTGTTGTCAAAGGGGGAGAAGACTGAAGAAAACAGGAGAAGACTAATGTATGGGGGAGAATTCTGATGACAGGGGGAGAGCATTTCAGCATTTCAGAATCTTACAACAATCCGAATCAATTAGGTCAAATCAATTGGTTTTGCCATCAATGCCAAAGGGGGAGATTGTTGGCATTTCAATAAGGATATTGAGAAGGTTGTTGATGATTATGGATATAACTGATTAAGGATGTTTACTATCTTAATATTATTATTTTGTCATTGATGTCAAGAAATTGATTTTCTAATTCAGTATGATGTTACCATATCTTGAGAAGTATGATTTGATGAGTATAAAGATCTTGGTAAAAGACATAGAAAGAATATGATGAATAAGGGGAGGAATAAGTTATTCAATGGGCAACTATTACCGAGTTAGACAATGATGAGATCATGATGTTTAGATTGTTTTGATATCATACATATGTTATTGATTGTAAAGTTAATACTATACTATGTTACCGAGCAAAGAACCTAGTCGGTAAACCCTAAGGTTATCGCTATCGGTTAATGAAGGAGATATGTCTACTGAGTGAAGTTTAGTATTTACTGAGTTGCAACCGAGTAATAACATAATGCATTGAATGAATAAAAGCATTATTTAATGAAGGAAGCTGATGAGCTGGCTATGATTAAATGATTGGTATGTCATGAATGAAGTTTGTTAAAGAATCTATGGCAAAGGAAAATCGGCAGGAAGATCTATAGCTCAGATTGAACCGCAATAACCTAGCACAAGTTCCAAGAAATGTATGCAAGTTCCAAGGCGGGGTAAAACATTTTCAGATTGAAGGATACATTGAACCTAGTCAAAGTTTGAAGATCTAATGGCTATGATTGATCATGGGAAATGTGATCAAGGAGATTAAGCAGTTGGCGAATTGTTTATAAATAAGGAACTATTGATAAACAATGCATGTGGGCAAGTGTATGCACAAGGATGCTACATAGTGATTACCGAGCACAAAAGCTTGAAGACCTATTTGAATAACAGAGTATAGAGCCTAGCAAAAGGACAAGAGTAGTTCTATGTCTATATTGTATTGAGAAAATAAGAATCTTCTTTAACATTTTAGATGTGAAGTTGCAGATAGATATTTATTACAGTTATTTTGTAAAGTGACAAAAAATCTCTTAACCGAGTGGACTTAACAGTCTTATTTGTAAAACCCTCTAGCAAGGTGACATTCTAATTGAGTGTTTGAAATCCTTTAACAAGGTCACTTCTAACAAGGTGAAGATCCTAACAGATCTGAGGGAAATCCCTTAACCGGGTCACATCTAGCAATGTGTTTGTAATCTTTAACATGATTTTCTTTTAACCGAGCATACTCTAAAAGAGTATATTTCTTAGTGGGTCCGAAATCCCATAGTGGTTTTTCCCTATTTGGGTTTCCACATTAAATTTGGTGCTATGAGTGTTATGATGTTTATATGCTTTTGAGTTTGCATGTTTAACAGTTTTGGTTATATTACTGAAGTATATGTTACCGAGGTTGAATCTGATGTTTTTATGGAAGATTAAGTTTGTATGATTCACCCCCCCCTCTCATATTATTAGTTTGAGAGAGACCTAAGAGGTGGAGGGAGGGATGGTGAGAGAGAGAGAGAGAGAGAGAGAGAGAGAGAGAGAGAGATGGAGGGAGGGATGGTAAGAGAGAGATACCTAAGAGGTAGAGGGAGGGATGGTGTGTGTGTGTGAGAGAGAGAGAGAGGGGGAGGGGAGGAAGGAATGGAAGGATAGTAAGAGACTAGAGAGAGAGGTGAATACAGTGAGAGGGAGAAAGATAGATGATGATGAGAAATGGAGATGGAGAGAATGGTAGAGGGATACACCTAAGATAGGAGAAGAGTGAGATAGAGGCTAAGAGGGAGTTATACAAGAGAAATAATGGGAGAGAAAAAGAGATGGAAAGAGAGATAGAGAGAGAGAATGGGATGGAGAGAGGGAAAGAGAGTTAGAAGGAAAGAGAGAGACTTAGAGAAAAATAGAAAGTTAGGGGGAGGGAGGGGGATAGGGAGAGAATGGGAGAGAGATACACTTGAGAGAGGAGGAGAATGAGATAGAGAGATAGAGGCTGATAGGATGGGAGACTTAAAAGAGAAATAATGGGAGAGAAAGAGAGAGGGAAAGAGAGAGAGGGAATGAGATGAATAAATGGAATTTAAAGTTAGAGGGAAAGAGAAAAATAATGGAAGAGAGAGACACTTGAGAGAGGATAGAGAGATAGAGAGATAAAGGTTGAGGGAGAGAAACTTGGGAGAGAGGGAGAGAGATTTGAGAGAAAGAGAAAGGGAGTGGGAGGGAGAGAAAGAAAGAGAGATAGAGGGAAACAAAGAGAGACTTGAGAGAGGAAGAGAAGGAAAGGAGGAGGGAGAGGGAGATAATGGGAGAGAGAGAGACCTAAGAGAGGGGGAGAGAGAGAGAGATAGAGATACTTGAGAGAGGGAGAGAAAGAGATATATCAAGTGAAAGAGGGAAACATAGGGATAAAGCAAAGAGAGAGTGGGTGAGGGAAATGGGAAAGAGAGGGAGAGATACCTGAGAGGGAAGGAAGTAGAGAGGGAGAGACCTAAGAGAGAGAGAGGCAATGGTTAGGAAGAGGGAGGGGGATGCAAGGAAGAGACTAGAGAGATAATGTTGATATGAGCATGTTGATTACTGAAATTTGACTGAGTCTTAAATTTATATGAATACTCTAAAAACTAGAATCTACATTGTAGCTCCTAGAGATCTAGAACCACTGTCAAACATCTTGACAATATATACATAAAATATAACAACGTATAAAATGTTATATTTTATGTATATATTTGAAGAGAGAAAATTTTGTGCTTTCAAAGATGAAAAAATTGCATGAAATAGGTTTGGCATGCACCTTATTCGGCGCGCGCCAAATATGGCGCATGCCAAATAAGGCATGCGCCAAATAATTTTTTGATTTTTTTTTCATTTGGCATGTGCCAAACGTGTTGCCTTGCAAAATACCAAACCAAAGTCTTGTATTTTTCATGGGCATCCAACCTAAAGGCTTGGATGCCCTTCTCAGACCTGAAATGTGTTTTCCAACAAATATAGAAAATTTTCTAAATTTTTCTTCATGATCTCCATTAGGTTTGCACGTGTTTCAATAAAATTAAAAAAACACCATACATTCGACAAGCTCTCTCTTAGCTATCCAACCATATAGTTCTTTTCAAATTTTGATAATGTTAAGGTCTTCATCCATAATTTATTTTGTTAGTGTGGTCGATTTTTGTCAAAAACCAACATGTCATATTTTGGCCATAGATTTTTACTTGTTCATCCAATTTTGAAAACAATTACATTTTTAGAACCTAGCCTCCATTCTACACAATTTAAAAAAAAAAAAAAAACCTTATTTTTGATTAGTTTTCACAAATTTTTGGGGGGAGCATGCTCAAATTTTTGTGTTTTAGGATGTGTCCACTTCAGAAATTCATAAAAATTAAAATATTTATAAAATAATTAGCCGAAAAATCTGATATAAACTTCAATGTGTTAGCTATTTTTTCATTGGAGCGATTTGCAAAATTCTAAAAAAAAGTTCATGTTTTAGGGGCACCACATTTCATGCTATGTTATTTTTTTCTAAAAAAATAGGACCAATAAATGTGGTGCCCCTTTTTTAAACCCTTAATCTCCTCTATTTTCAAAACAAATTAGTATTTTAGAAAGTAGTTTCAGAGCTCTTCAACTTTTGATCTTGATGCATTTTCAAATTTTGAGTGTACCTATCTTCAATTTCTAGTCGAAGTTTAGACTTTGCTGATTTTAAAAAAAAAGTGGCATCTTAAGACCCCTTTTTGGTCCCCCATCTTTGTGCTCTTACCCCCCCCAAAAAAGCAATAAAATTGTCATGTGTTACTTCTAACGATTTCCACGTGCATTGTATGATGGAAATTAATGTTTTACTTGATCTATTTAGATATTATGTTTTTCAATTGGTTAAACATAATTTTGTTTCTATGCCATGTATCTACTCTAGTATTTTTTTCTATGCCATGTATCCATTCTAGTATTGTTTTTTGTTTACCATGTAATGAGTACAATATCTTTATGTTCTTTACAAGAATAGATACATGTACAAAAATAAATTAAAAAAATTCAATTTGAATATTATATGTCCAATGGTTATTGTATCATTTATATTTCATGACTATATAGCCATCTTTGCAATATGCTTCATTTAGTTTTCAACTTATTCTCTCACACCCATCATAATCTTGTTAAAGTGTTGAAAAAATGTAATAATAGAAATTACAAATTGCAATTCCATGGTTATCATTTTTTGTGTATTTTACCATGTTTTCCATTTAGTTTTTTATACCACTTTCACACATTCTCCCTTTTCTCCATCATCCCTATCCTTTCTAATGGTCATATTTCCCCTCTTGAACTTCATTTATTATTTTTTCCTTGCCATATATCATTTTTCCCTCCTCATTCCTTCTTACCTTGGTCATCCCATTTTATCAAATCATTAAATGTAATAATTATCTTTCAAGCTATGTAAAATTCTCTTGTTTTCCTCCTCAAATATTGAATCGTATATCTTTCCATGACGTACAACTAGGACTCATAAATGGCCCCCTTTGAACTTAGAATTTCATCAATTTTTTTACTTTAGTCAACTAAAAGGACATTTTTCATATTCATCCACCCAAGATGGCATATACATGTATTTTCATCCTCTTAAATAAAATTGTAAATGGGAGAGACTAATTTCTAGCACCTCAAATATGCTATATTTTATAGCCCACTAGTCACCAAAAATCTATAAATAAGGCATCTCTTTCTCTCATTTGTTTGTTCCATTATAATTATTTTGTCTAAATAGTGACTATTATATATGCTATATAAAATATCATATGAAATTTAGAAATTACTCCAACATTTATAACCATTTTTGGAGGCCCTCTAAAAAATTTGCAAGAAACTCCTTTTTACTAGATGATTATTTTCTTTGCTTTCTACTATGTGACCATGTTATATCTTCTAATACTATAAGGATTTCATTAAATTTTGATCTAATATATAGTTTCTCCTTCTTCTACCTTGTCTCTTTCAATCTCACATATTTTCCAAATTTTAATAGTTTTCTGATACCTCTTTTTTATCTCCTACACTCTCCTCCATTTCAAATCCATAGCTTTCCGTAGTTCTTTTTTTCACCTAATTCACTTTTGAATTCTATAAAATTTTCTCAAATATGCTAATTTTCACCCTTTTTTTTCTTTTTCTCGAAATCAATATTATTTTTAATATTTTATTTTCATATTTGACTTACCTTTTCTATATCTCAACCTATTTTTCTTACAAACCTGAGTTTTTCTAGTTCTTTATTTCCTTTTTGGTATTAAAGATATCTTATGAATAGGGAAAAAAGTATAGATTAAATATTATCATACAAAAATATAGAACCATGCACTGTCCCTCAAGAATGCTAGGACAAAAGTAATCAACATCATAGCCTAGTAGACCATGCAAGGTTGCCAAATGATAATATACTACAAAAAAATACTTATATATGAAGTGCATCACTAGCAATGCAAGGACCACATAACATATTATATATAGATTTAAATATGATCAACATTTGTACCAAATAGATTGTTATTACATATATGTAGAAAAATCATAATAGAGCATTTTTAAAAGTTCATACTTTCACTGCACTTATCAAGATCACATAACTAGGACCCATAAATGGCCCCCTTTGAACTTAGAATTTCATCAAGTTTTTCACTTCAGTCAACCAAGAGGACATTTTACATACCCATATGCGCAAGTTGGTAGATATGTTTATTTTCATTCTCCCAACTAAAATATTAAATGAGAGAGAAACTAATTTCTAGTGCCTCAAATATGCTATATTTTATAGCCCACTAATCACCAAAAATCTATAAATAAGGCCTCTTTTTAACTCATTTGTTTGTTCTATTATAATTCTTTTTTCTAGATAGTGTCGGTTATACATTTTATCAAATATCATATAGGATTTAGCAATTATTCTAACATTTACAACCTTTTGTGGAGGCCCTCTAAAATATTTGCAAGCAACTCCTTTTTACTAGATGACTATTTTCCTTGCTTTCTACTATGTGACCATGTTATATCTTCTAATTCTATAAGGATTTCATTAAATTTTGATCTAATATATATTTTCTCCTTATTCTACCTTGTCTCTTTCCATCCCATATATTTTCCCAATTTTGATATTTTTTTGATACCTTTTTTTATCTCCTACACTCTCCTCCCTTTTAAAGCCACAACTTTCTCTAGTTCTTATTTTCATCTAATTCCCTTTCGAAATTCTACAAAATTTTCTCAAATCTAGTACTTTTCACCCCTTGATTTCTATTTCTCCAAATCCATATTATTTTTAATATTTTATTTTAATATTTGACCTACCTTTTCTATTTATCACCCTCTTTTGCTTACAAACCTGAGTATTTTTAGTTTTTTTTTCCTTTTTTTATTAAAGGTATCTTACTCATAGGAAAACATATACAGATTAAAAGTTCATCCTACCAAAATATAGGACTATGGAGGATCCCTAAGGAATTCTAGGACAAAACTAATCAAATCATAGCCTAGTAGACCATTCAAGGTCATCAAATGATAATGTACTGCAACCAAACACTTACACATGAAGCACGTCACTAACTATGTAAGGACCACATAATGTATTATTTATAGATTTAAATATGATCAACATTTGTACCAAATAGATAGTTATTACATATACATGTAGAAAAATCATAATAGAGCATTTTAAAAAGTTCTCACATTCACTGCACTTATCAAGATCATTCCCCCCAATAGGTTGATCAATATCAGATATGTCCTTTTTTACTTTAGAAGTTTTATTATAATGTCTTCTCCTTAGTTTATAGTAAAAAATTGTTCTTTAAATTGAAGATTTTTCTATAAGGTATCAACTGAGTATGTATTGTTGTATCATTTGTGGGATTCTAGATAGCTTCTCATAAAGACACATTGTCAGTCTTGTTGAATGGCTATTTTCTTGCATGTTTCGTCTTTGATTTTTTAGTGTCTACTATATTAGAATTTTGCAATTTCTAAATTTATCCTCAAGGATATCTTCATTGTTATGGTAATCTGCATAGAGAAGTTGTGAACATGAGTCTTCTAGTACACTTGGAAAGTACTCTCCTATTTTTTTTAAACAAATCACCATTCCTAACATTCTATAAAAACCATTAAACTTAGAAGATAACATCAGGAAGAATAGATTAGATCTACCTCCAACTTGATTTAGTGGTATATATTTCATCTCCTAGGGGGATTACTATTTGTGTAAATATGGTCATGTAGTGGTTGTGGTTTGGACTCCATTAGTGGGGACTCCTAAGCCAAATTTTGTGGCTTTAGATCCCTTTGTCTCTCTTATGAAATTGGTTGTTGTTTCTCCCCTTGGGTCCTCTAGCTCTAGTAAGAATGCTTCCTATATAGATTTTCTTAGGAAACACTTGCCTATTGCTTTTGATACCAAGGTTACTGTTTCTTGGAAAATGAAGAATTGTGTTAATTCGACAGTACACTATGTCAGAGAAGAAAGAGAGGATGTGAATTCCACATCCAAAGGAGAAAAAGAGAGGATGGTAATACCGCATCCACTCACCAACAACTAAAATAGCATCCCTCTCTATAGAATAATTGGAACCAACAACCCTTTAGTACAAGGGTAAATTTCCATCTTACCTTCAACCAAAGAAAGCTAATTAGCAGAGAGCCAATAATTCAAGTCTAGCAGAGAAAGCTAGAGTTAGAAAAACCTCCAGACTAGGAGCTTGCTAGAAAAAATATCTTCATTATCTAACACCTCATGGCCCAAAATCATCTTAGGATTGTCAGATGCACAAGGAGTAGGCTTACGAATAGGAGCCTTAGCCTAAGAGGAAACCAGTAGTATTTTCTTGGTTAGCTCAACATATGAGAAATGGTGACAGGGAAAACCCACCCTAACAAAGTTGGATAGGATTGGAGATAAAGGCTTGCAGCCATCAATAACAACACCCACTAGAGATTGTACATTCTTAGAAGAAACATAGTGTGTAGAGAAATACCTCGCGCCAGGTGAACTTGGGTCTGTAACCAAATTAGATCTTGGTTAACGATTGGCAATGGGTGGAAGAACAACCTTAGAGCCATTAGTGGGTTGTGGGGGAAATAATTTTGAATTTGTATGGGTGGGAACACCAGGGAGCGTTTTTGGGGAAAGGATTTTCTAAATGCATATGTGCTCAAATAATATAAAAATATTCCACGTTAGTTATTAATTGCAAAATTATTATTTGGCTAGTACTAGTTGGTTTAAAATGTATTAAATTTTATTTATATAGTAGAAAAGGAAGGTATGCAACAATGCCTCTAAGGCCAATTATGGTGCAAGAGCCATTTTCCCAATGGGGTCTATATTTTATTAGGATGATTAACCTAATGATGAATTTATTATATGGATCAAGGAGCTTTCACTCACAAGTACATTGGAGGGGGTCATTCTTAATTTAATATAAGAAATTATTTGTATATGCAGAGTATCATAGACTATAAGACTTGATAACACAATAGCATTTTTGGATGCCTAACTCTCTAAATTTACTATAAAATATGGAACTTAAATATAAATATTTCATCTAGCTATTATTTCAAGAAAATAGTTTTGTGGATTCAATTATAATTGTGATCATAATAACCAAGTGAACTAGAGACAAACACAAAAGAGAATGGTACCACAATATAAAATTAGTTATATTGGATGATCACACAACTTCCATAAGGATCCTAAGGAGCTCCCCCAATGCATTGATATATATTGAGCTTGTAGATTGTATTAAAGGACTAAACAATATTCCTTATCCTTTGATGATGATCCCTTTTAGATGCCCCTTCTTGAGTGCCAATCTGCATTGTATATCTATCCATTGGTAATAAGTGTCATGTCTTTCCTATAGCCTCATTCCCCTTCTAAATGAGGTGTCTCTTTTGATGGTGACCAAAACTGCTATGAGTTGAGTTAATGAAAATATTTCCCCAAGACTCGTGCCTCTTAACTGATGACCTAAGGCTTCCTTGGTGTAATAATAATCCTTTAATAACTCGTGCATAAATAAAAGCATACCCTTGTTTCTTATATCTCTTAAATATTGCATTGATGCAAACTAGAATAGCATGGCTATTGGAAACATTTATTCATGGGATCTAAAACCTCATAAAATTGTGAAGTCTCATAGATTTGATTATTTTAAGATCCATGGTGTCTCTTTATTTTGTTATTTATATTTTATTTTTATTGCAAGGAGGGTAAGAAGTTGTGTATAGGTGGGGACATTACATTTTACTATTACAGATGAAATCATAAAAAATAAATATACAAGAGTAAGAATTATTCATACATTAAAGAAAGAGGTAATATGGAAGAATGATTAATGATTAATGATTCTCATTATGAATTCCATAAACACACTCTCACAATATTTACTCAAGGATAAGTTTGGAATTAACAAAACTTGTGTGAATATATTCTCCCATTCATTATATTGATAGCTATTTTACTCACTATTGTGTGTATGATCATCCTCTCTCAACCTCTCCCAAGAGAAACTCTCCTATATTTCCTTGCAAGTCTTGAATGATCTAGGATACGTTACAATTAGTATAATGTGAAAATCATTTGGAATCCCCTATTTCATATTAGGCTAAGGTAGTAATAAGATTATGTCAAAAAATAATGACCATATACTATCATATACTTTACATTTTTCTCATTTCAGTTTAATATATTGGTAATAAATTATTTTTGGCATATTCTACTATGATAGAAAGGTTACAATCACCATAAATGACATCAATAGAACCTATTGTGTGAATTTTGAAAGAATCGTCAAGAATTACTTCAACAAAACATACTTGAAGCTTACTCAAAAAAATAAATTATCATGCAAGACATTTTCACCCAAGAAGAATTTCAAGTTATTCTAAGTTATATCAAGTTATATCAACGGCATAATATTTTAACTTTATAGTCTACCTTTTGATGATGATACCCTTTTGGATTATATCAAAGCATACTCGCTATGTTGAAACATCATATTTAGTAACAAAATATTTTGAGAAAATAGAATGACCTATTTAAGTCAATGAAGAATGCATTAGTAGTTATCTAATACCAAATGTATGCATCAAGTTATCATACTCATGTGCATAACTATAATTTGATGATAAAAATATTCGAACATGTAACATTAAAATTCCATTACAAAAAAAAAAATTGTAATTGGTAGTTGAATTTAATATATCATAAACAAAGTCACCACAAATCAAAGAGTTGCCACCATCATCACAAAAATATAAAGAAGTAATGCTATACCTACTAGATACATCACTTGTAGACCACGAGAAAAAAAGATATAAAAGAAGGCATATGAACCTTATGTGAAGGAGGACCATCTTTGTCTACACCACTAGGCTCCTCGACAAAATATGAAGAAAGAGAGGCGCATGGAGGAGAATCTTTAGCTATGAAAAATAATTCCATATGGAGAAGAAATATGCACACTCATTTTAGCATTGCATCAATCAAGACCCCTCATTGTACCAAAACTATATAGCTAAAGGTGAGAGCTAATTCAACTTTATAGGCTGCGAAAGATGTATCATCACAATTGTAGAAAATAGGAATTGATCTTTTGGGAAAGGGCATCAAATGAACATGATAAAGATCAAAAAATCAAATTGTGCACAATTGTTTCACAAAAAGTTAATGTGGTGATAAAAAATAATAGTATAAAACACAATTATGATAAATCACATCTAAATAAATAATCTTTCATATAAATTAATTATACCAAAACTAATCATATATGTAATAGCATTTCTTATATTTATGACATGTTTTGTTATTTTTCCTAAAGATATTTTCATATCAGTGTACTCATTTTCTTTGTATCTCTTCCACTTTCCCCTCCATAAAATACTATGTTATTTAATACCAAGCAACTATTGATTGCAGACTGAGCCCTACAATTTTATAGGCATGATTCGCCCTAAAATTCTATTGGAATGCTTGCCCTGAAATTCTATGCAGCAAGGGTGGGAGCTTAGGAGGATATAGAAGAAGGTAGTCAGCAGATTAGTTCTAAAGTTTCGGGAATTATAGTTATGAAGCATGATGGGCCCCTATGTAGGGTGGGGGGAGGAGGAACTAAGGGCCCTACTATTTTAAGGGGCGAATGGAGAAGCAGACTTTGAAGTCAAGGAAAACAGTTGCGCAAAGCATAGAAAAGGCACTGGAAGAGCCAACAATTACAGAATGGAGGGGATCTGATTCCATTTCCTCCCATGCACCTTCGAAAGTGTACTTATCCTTCATCTAAACGCATATCTATCCGAGACTACCCCACCTAGAGGTAACGAGAAAAGGTCGTAAAGTGGGATGGGCTGATGTTTTCAGTACTAAGATATAATAGTCTTGTAGTTTAGTTGACCTTTCTATACTATAGTAGGGGGGTGGCGGAGGGAGTGCACAATACTATAATATCTCATTTGTATTACCCGTATATATCATGACCCTTATATCTCACCAATCGTATTACGTATATGATCTATGCTCTCGATCAACGTGCCCGGAAGTAACTGTAATTGTGCCTTACCTGGTCTTATATAATTGTCCCTGATTTCCAAGAGCTATGTAAATAAGAAGAATTATGTAATATCGCACAACAGTGGTTGTAAAATTTGGATAAGAATAACAGTCTGGTATGGACCCGTCAGAACAGGACCGCTCCTAGAGCGCATGGTTGGTACAGGTAGCTGGCGAAAAGATAATATATATAATAATATTAAGGGAAGGAATACAGTGGAATAAATGCTTAAATTTATCGTCTGTAAGCTATTCTTATGTATGCTTCCAAAAATGTCACGTAGTAAACGAATTAATAATTTGTTGATGACAGGCGATCAGAGCATCCTGCGTGTTCCAATGAACCAATGGAAGATATGAATGCGGTTGGGTGCGGCGTCTGGGTAGCCCACTCTACAACGACCCAAACGTGGAGTGATCAAAGAGATGACAGAGAAAGGAAGGGAGGTGCATCTATATAAGGCAGAGAAACGGTGGGAAGGAAAGGCAAGCAAGAGTGAGTAATCTGAGTAAGAGCATAGGAGAAACGATATGGAGATGAAGAGGTGGAGATCGTCAGTTATGGTGATGATGATGGTATTGTTAGCAATGAGGCAAGCTGCAGCAGGAAGCATCGTAATTTACTGGGGACAGAATGGTAACGAAGGCAGCTTAAGAAGCACTTGCTCTACAGGCAACTACGAGATGGTAATCCTGGCATTTCTGGCTACTTTCGGCAACGGAGAGACACCCATGATTAATCTGGCGGGGCACTGCGATCCATACACGAAAGGGAGCTGTAGTGGGTTGAGTAGCGATATAAAGGCATGCCAGAGCAGAGGAGTGAAGGTGCTTCTGTCACTGGGCGGAGGAGCAGGCAGCTACTACTTGAGCAGCGACGCAGATGCCCAGAGCGTGGCATCCTATCTGTGGGACAACTATCTGGGAGGCCATTCCGACTCCAGGCCCCTGGGAGACGCTGTTCTGGACGGGATTGACCTGGACATTGAGGGGGGCACCACCGAGCACTGGGGAAGTCTGGCCAAGTACATCAAGGGTTACAGAGGAGGTAACAAGGTCTATGTCACCGCAGCTCCTCAGTGCCCATTCCCTGACGCATACTTGGGGACTGCTCTCATGACGGGACTTTTCGACTATGTGTGGGTTCAATTCTATAACAACCCTCCTTGTCAGTATGGTGGGGACTTCCTCGATGCCTGGAAGCAGTGGACCTCTTCTCTTCCCTCAAATGCCCAGATATACCTAGGCCTTCCCGCATCCTCTGCAGCTGCCGGCACTGGCTACGTTCCTCCACCCACCCTCATCTCCGATGTGCTCCCTCAAATCCGCACCTCTTCCAACTATGGTGGAGTCATGCTCTGGTCTAGATACTATGACCTCCAAAACGGTTATAGCTCCGCCATCAAGAATTCTGTCTAGTCCCCCTCCTCCTCCTACTCCCTCGCTATTACCATACTATTTATCATCTGCATGTTGCTTCTTATAATGGAATTTGTATCTTACTATTGGGAGAATAGCATATTGTTGTAATATTTGTAACTTAATTGCACTTGTAGATTGAGTGCGTATTTTAAAAAACTTTAGTTTGATCAAAATGCATTTTATATACAGTTTTCTAAGACAAATATATTGTATCATATTTATAACAAACCAAAAGTTGGGAAGAATGATA
Source organism: Cryptomeria japonica (assembly GCF_030272615.1). Taxonomy (NCBI): domain Eukaryota; kingdom Viridiplantae; phylum Streptophyta; class Pinopsida; order Cupressales; family Cupressaceae; genus Cryptomeria; species Cryptomeria japonica. The sequence goes on along the minus strand of NC_081410.1, from coordinate 591,442,391 downwards.
TCATGTTGCAAAAATTGTGTAAGGTTGGGTTTTACTCCAACGCAAAAGACAATAAAAGTCAATTAATCTTTGAGCTCACCTTAGTTATCGAGAAGGTCTTGTCCATTACAAATTGGCTTTTGACCTATATGGTGCCTTCTTCAATAGCATGTTCTAATAGCTGAGTTCTATTCCTCACAGGACAAGGAAAATGTCTACTATATAACAAACCAAGAGCACCTTTGTCATAGGTCTAGAGGTAGATAAAAGGCCAAAAAAATTGTGTTTATCAATATGACCATTATGACCTAAGTTCTATGAAAAGGTGGCTGATTATCATGCCTATGATCATTGAAGCTATGTCATTATTGATGTTATTATGCAGGGGAATGAACCCTATTAGACGGAGACGATAGTGATGCCCTTGCGCTCATTTAGGTGCATATCCTAGTGACCAAGAAGAGCCTATAGATAAGCAACTTCTTTCAAATAGTTCATTCAATTACAACAAGATATGTTGCTTCAATTGTTTACTTACAACAAAGACTATAGTGATCACCATTATAGTCAAAATAATATTATGAATGTTGAAATCCCAAATATTGAAATCTAAAAACCTTGAAGTGTAGATGCAACCTTTGTGTGGAGTTTCCCTTACAAATCCAAAGGTATTTTATCCATTGAAATCCAAGAAACCAATCGAGTTTCATCCATTGATGTCTAAAATTTAATGGATTTCGTCCTCGGTCCTAATAGGTGAACGCAAGTGTTCAACTCTTTAGTATTAAGTAACTTGAGATTATAGCTCTGCCATCAAGAAAAATTTTCTAGCCCCCCTCCTACTCCCTCACTACTATTCTTAGCTAAAGTGTAATTTACAGCCACCTTCTTTTACAATAACTTGTATGTTACTATTGGGGCCAATAACACATTATTTTAATATTCATGAAACATCACTCCTCTTATGAGATTTGTCAGCAAAATAATAATCTACACACATTTCTATATATAGAAAAAAAGTTAATAGAAACGTCATAATCGTTAGGGATGTTAACCTTATAAATCAATTTAACTAATTCACACATAAATTTAAGTAATTTATTGTAATTTAATAGTACTTAAAGAAAGAGTGCATATTTTAATAAATTTTAGTTTGATGAAATAACATTTCAAATATTAGTTTGTATGAAGAAGTATATTATATCATATTTAGAACAAACAAAAAAATTGAGAGAATGATATCACATTCCAAACAATATGTAAGATTGAGTTTTACTCCAACAAAAAAGACAAAATAAAAATCAATTAAGTTATTAAAAAATAAATTATATATAATTTTCATAAATAAGTAAGTCACGACCATATATTTATAACCAAAAATGTATGGGTGGAATGACAACACATTCTCTAGTTCACGTAGGGTTGACTTTAAATCCAAGACATAAGACAAGATAATGAGCAACTAAATCATTAAGCAACGAGGCCTAGCGATATACTATGAGATGTATTTGAATCATAGAGCTCACCTTAGTCATCGAGAAGTCATTAATCATTAATAATTGGCTTCTCACCCATACAATGCCTTCTTCAATAGCATGTTCTAGTAGTTGAGTTCTTTTCCTCATAAGACAAGGAATTTTTCTATTGTATAACAAACCAAGAACACCTTTATCATAGGTGTATGGTTAGATATAATGCTTGAATGATGAGCATAGAATTATTCCAAGGTCGAATGTCATGTATTTGTAGAATTGGATTTTGGTGTGTCAAGGTACAAAATGGTAGGGATATAGAGATTCAAATGTATAGAGGTGAAATATGGAAATGTTTTGGAGATTTAGGGGTTCAGATGCCTTGCTAGAACTTTTACAAATAGAGGATATCATTGAAATCCCCAAATTTATAAGTTGGAAAGTGTGAATGAAGCAATGAAAATGAATTGGGGTGCTAAGAGAACAAAGAAGACAAAAATACAAAGGCCTATAGGAGAGAAGGGAAAGCATTACATTATAAGAAAGCTTGAAATCATTCGCAAAGGAAGAAACTTGAACAAAAAATCTCAAAATTAAAAAAATTCAATAGGGAATACTAAATTATCTCTATGTATGAGTAGCCACCTTAAAACCCTCGTTTTCATGACTTTTATCCAATTTTTAGTTTCCATTATTAGGTATTTCCAATTCCTATATTTGTGTTTACAAATTCTAGTTTATGTTTTCTTTTCCACTATATTCTTTATGTATCCACTAAAGTTCCCACTCACACTATCCTTCTCTTATTCATATGTAGAGTGGATCTTTGTGTATGTATCCCCAAAAACAAGCAATAAATTTTTATTGTGCTACTTCTAACAATTTCCACGTGTGTTTTATGATGTCAAATATATGTTTTACAATCTATTTAGATATTATTCCTTTTCATTGCATAAACATAATTATGTTTCTATGTTGTATATCTATTCTAGTTTGGATTTTTATTTATAGGATATAGTAACTACTCTTTTTATATTATCTAGAAGAATAGGTACATTCACAAAAATAAAAATAAAATTCAAGCTGAATATTATACATCTAATGGTAATAGTATAATTTATATTTCATGACTATATAAATGTCTTTACAATATACTACATTTAGCTTTGAACTTGTTTACTCTAACGCATCATAATCTTGTTAAAGTGGTTGCTAAATACAATAATAGAAATTATGCACTGCAATTCCCTGAATATCATTTACTTATTATTTTACCGCCTTTCCCATTTAGTATTTTGTATCCCACTTTCACACATTCTACCTTTCCTCAATCATCCTTATCCTTTGTAATGGTCCTCTTTCCTCTCTTGAACTCCACGTTTTTTTTCCACATCATTTATCACTTTTCCCTCCCCATTCTTCCTTACCTTGGTTACCCTATTTTATCAAATCATTAAATGTAACAATTATATTTTAAGCTATATTAAATTCTCTTGTTTTCCTCAAATGTCGAGTCATGTATCTTTTCATAGCTTATAACTGCAACCCTTCAATTCTCCCTTTTGAACATAGAATTTCATTGCAAATTTCGGACTTCCTTTAACTCACAATAAATTTTCTATATCCATACATTGAAGGTGGTAGATACATGTATTTTCACCGTCCCAAAAAAATAGTTGAATGGGAGATGAACTATTTTCTAGTGCCTCAAATATGCTATATTTTATAGTTGATTAACCATGAAAAATTCATGAATAAGGCTCGGGGTTTCACTTAGTGAACCTGGGTTATAACACGTGTGTTCATGGCATACTAAAGAATCCCCCTATTTTCAAACAGTATTGCCCTAAAGTGCCTTTTTGTCACCCCCTCTCAATACATGGTCTGATATAATATTGTGCATGATATAATATTGTTTAGAAAGTGAAGGCCCCATGAAATAACGCCTCTCTTTCTCATTTGTTTCTTCCATTGCAATATTTGATATAATATTGCTTAGAAAGTGAATCCCCCATGAAATAAGGCCTCTCTTTCTCTCATTCATTTCTTCCATTGCAATTAATTTTCTAAAGACTGATGGTTCTATATTATATCAAATATCATATGCGATTTAGAAATAATTGTAACATCTACAGCCATTTTTGGAGGCCCTCTAAAAAAATTGTAAGCAACTCTTTTTCACTAGATGATTACTTTCCTTGTGTTTCTACTATCTGACCTTGTTATTTAATTCTTTAAGCATTTCATCAAATTTTTATCTAATATATAGTTTATACTTCTCATACCTTGCATCTTTCCATCCCATATATTTTACCGATTTCATGGTTTTGAAATAAATCCTTTATATTTCTTACCCTCTACCCCCTTTCTAAGCCATAACTTTCCCTGGTTCCTATTTTCCTCCCAATTTGCTTTCAAATTATATAATTTTTTCTTGATTTTAATATTTTCCACACCACATATATACCTTTTTCTCCAAATCCATCTTATTTTTTATATTTTATTTTACAATTTAACTTATCTTCATATTTCACCCTCTTTTTCTTTCAAACCCTAGTTTGTCTAGCTCTCTATTTCACTTTTTTGTATTAAAGATATCTTATGAATAGGAAAATAATAGACTATAGCACAATGCAGTGTCACTCGAGAACGCTATGATAGAAACAATCATCAACATAGCATAATAGACCATGCAGGGGTCACCAAATGATAATGTACCACACTAAAATACACATATATGCAACATATCACTGGCCATACGAGGTCCACAAGGTATATTATATATAGATTTAAATATGATCAAAATTTGTACCAAATAGATAGTTATTACATATGTGTAGAAAAATTATAATAGATATTTCTTAAAATTTCATAATTACACCATTCTTATCAAGACCATACCCCCCAATTAGTTGATCAATATCAAATATGTCCTCATTTGACCTTACATGTTCCATTGTATATTCTTCTAAATGGTTTGTAGTATTATAATAGGTCCTCCTATATATCAAATATTTTTCTCCAAGCTATCAGCTAAGTATTTATTGAATCTTTTTTGGAATTATAAGTAACTTCTTGTAAAAAGACATATTGATAGTATTTTTGAATGCCCAATGTCTTGCATATTTGATCTTTTATTTTTTGATGTCCACAATCCTAGATTTTGATAAATTCAAATAATTATCCTCACTCGTATCTTCATTTTTTATGGTATGCTGGACAAAGATGTTATGAAAATGAATCTTCTAGTGAACTCAAAAAGTAGTCTCCTATTGTTCTGAAACAAATCACCATTCCTAAATTCTCATAAAAACACAAAACTTTAGAAGATAACATGAGCCAAAATAAACTAAATGTTTTCCACAAACCATTTGCATAACCAAATAAAATTTCTTTGTCAATTGATCCCCCCTTATCCCCCAACCCTCAAGGTTTACACAGAACAAGCTCTTGATTTCTCTAGCACAAAAACAATCAAAAAAATATGACTAACATTTTTTGCTTTCTTGCTAACTACACACAGATTGAGACTAGAAGAAGACAAAGAATAAGGTGATTTTTGCATAATAAATAACCACTTGAAATATGCTATTCTTGGTTGTTAAACATTAGACCAAAGAGACAAATTTATTTTACCATTCTTTATTAGACATTCCAAGATTCTAACAACTATTTACGTGCCTAGTTATATTAAAATCATGAGGAGAAAGGTTAAAATCAATAAAAAGGGAGGCCCAAGATTTCAATTGGTAATTCCATAATATAACATCGAATCTTTTAATTCCTTTTATAAGTCATTTCTTAGTAGAGAACCCTCACAATAAGGCAAGGGTCTTGCCTTTATTAGTTTCATCATAGTGATATTGAAGGGCATATTTTACCCCTATTTTGATACAAAAAATCACATTCTTTAATCAATATTTTTACTTGTTCTCAATATTTCTATAAGCTCTTAAAAAAATTAGACCCAACATGGGATAGACAAAATCTGCCAAAAAATAATCCATATAGGGGTCTAGATAAATCCAAATTTTAGCTTGTTTAGGAACAACTAATTGTATATTATTCCTCACTAGAATATTCTAGGATTCAATACCTTTCAAATTGTATATTATTACTCACTGCAATCTTCCAGGGTTCATTACCTTTCAAATCTATGAGAAGCTATTTGAATGCAAATAAATGACATATTCTTAAGGAGTTTTAAACCTAAACTATCTTCAAGCTTATCCAAGAAACAAAAACCCCACTTAACAACATGTTTCTCGATGCCTGGAAGCAATGGACCTCTTCTCTTCCCTCAAATGCCCAGATATACCTAGGACTTCTCGCATCCTCTGTAGCTACCGACGTTGGCTACATTCCTCCACCCATCCCCATTTTTTATGTGCTCTTTCAAATCCGCACCTCTTCCAACTATCGTTGAGTCATGCTCCATCATCAAGAGTTTTATCTAGTCCCCCTCCTCCTCCTACTCCCTCGCTATTACCATACTATTTATTATCTACAAGCTACTTCTTATAATGTAATTTGTATCTTTCTATTGGGGCAATAGAATATTGTTTTAATATTTGTAACTTAATTATACTCGTAGAATGAGTGCGTATTTTAATAAATTTTAGTTCGGTACAGTTTTGTATGAAAAATATATTATAGCATATTTATTACAAACTAAAAATTGGGGAGAATGATATCATGTTGTAAACATCATCTAAGGTTGAGTTTTACTCCAGCTAAAAAGACAAAATAAAAATTAATTAATCTACTAGCTCACCTGAGTCATCGAGAAGGTCTTGTCTTTTACAAATTGGCTTCTTACCTATATGGTGCCTTCTTCAATAGCATGTTCTGATAATTGAGAACTCTATTCTTCATAGGACAAGGAAATTTTCTGCTAGATGACAAACCAAGAGCACCGTTTTCATATGTCTACAGGTAGATAGAAGGCCAAAAAAATTGTGGACACCAATATGACCATTATGACCTAAGCTATATGAAAAGGTGGTTGATCATCATGTCTATGATCATTGAAGCTATGTCATTATTGATGTTTTTGTGCAGAGGAATGACCCCTATTAGACGAATAGGACAGTGATACCCTTGCATTCATTTAGGTGCATATACTAATGACCAAGAAGAGCCTATAGCTAAGCAACTTCTTTCAATACTTCATTCAATTATAGCAAAATATCTTGCTTCCATTGTTTACTTACAACAAATACTATTGTAACAGGAAAGATAATGAGAAACTAAATCATTAAACAATGAGACTTTGAACTATACTATGAGATGTATTTGAATCATAGAGCTCACCTTAGTCATTGAGAATTTATTTTCCATTAAGAATTGGCTTCTCACCCATACAATGCCTTCTTCAATAATAAAATGTTCTAGTAGTTGAGTTCTTTTCCTCATAAGACATGAAATTTTTTTATTGTATGACAAACCAGGATCACCTTTAACTTAGCTATACAGGTAGATAGAATGCTTGAATGGTGAGCATAAAATTATTCCAAGGTCCAATGTCAAGTATTTTTTGAATTGGATTTTGGTGTGCCAAGGTACTAAATGGTAGGGGTCTAGGGATTCAAATGTATATAGGAGAAATATGGAAATGTTTTGGAGATTTAGGGATTCAGATGCCTCACTAGAAATTTTACAAATAGAGGATGTCATTGAAATCCCTAAATTTCTAAAGAAGAAAGTATGGATGGAGAAATGATGATGAATTGGGGTGCTAGGAGAACAAAGAAGAAAAATCCAAAGCCCTGTAGGAGAGAAGGGAAAGCATGACAATATAAGAAAGCTTGAAATCATTCCCAAGTAAGAAAATGACCCAAAAATTCTCAAAATCAAAAAATTTCAAAAGAGAATACTAAATTGGCCTAATGCATGAGTAGGCACCTTACAACCCTTGTTTTCATGACTGTTATCCAATTTCTAGTTTCCATTATTAGGTATTTCTAGTTCCTATATTTGTGTTTCCAAATTCTATTTTATGTTTTCTTTTCCACTTTTCTCTTTATGTATCCAATAAAATTACCTCTCACGCTATCTTTCCTTTATTCATATGTAGAGTGGATCTTTCTATATGTCTCCCCAAAAAACAAGCACTAAAATTTTATCATCACTTTTAACAATTTCCTCATGTTTTCTGTGATGTCAAATATATGCTTTAAAATCTATTTAGATATTATGCTTTTTCATTGGCTAAACATAATTGTGTTTCTATGTCATATATTTATTCTATTTTGTTTGTTTTTTATATAGGATATAGTAACTGCTCTTTTATATTATTTACAAGAATAGGTCCATTTACAAAAATAAAAATAAAATTTAAGTTTAATGTTATGCATCTAATGGTAATAGTGTCATTTATATTTCATATCTATATAGATATCTTTAAAATATACTCCATTTAGCTTTGAACTTATTTTCTCTAACTGATCACAATCTTGTTAAAGTGGTTGCTAAATGTAATAATAAAAAATATAAACTGCAATTCCCTAAATATTGTTTAGTGCCTATTTTACTGTCTTTCCGAATAGTATTTTTTATTCTATGTTTACACATTCTACCTTTTCTCAATCATCCCCATCCTTTTCAATGGTACTCTTTCCTCTCTTGAACTTCATTTATTATTTTTACCTCATCATTTATCACTTTTCCCTCCCCATTCTTTCTTACTCTAGTTATCCTATTTTATCAATTCATTAAATGTAACAATTATCTTTTAAGCTATATTAAATTCTCTTGTTTTCCTCAAATATCGAATCTTGTATCTTTTTATGGCTTATTGATACACTTATAAAGCACCAAGGAGGGGGGAAGGGGGGGGGGGGGGGGGGGGGCAGGGGGGGGGGTGAATTAGTGACAGTAAAAATAATACCACTTTAAACATTGACCAGTTGAGATACTTAACAAGTTTACTAAACACTATGCATGCAATCCAAAATGATATTCAAGCATCCACAATAAGTAAATCATCCACCATAACACAAGTGTTTATACGTGGAAAACCCAAATGGGAAAAACCATTGTGAGATGGGACTCACAAGTTAACTATTTGCATTAATAGGTAACTGACCAGTTAAGGTCTACAAAAGTGTTGTGCTAGGAGCGAATCCTATTAAAGATCCCAAAGCTTTGTTAGGGTCTATACCCTTTTAAAGGTAGTACCCTATTAGGAGTAACCTCATTAGAGGATTTTAGAATCCAAACTAATGGATCACCTTGTTAAAGGATTTGTACAATGAAGCTTGTTAGAGCTTACCTGTTTAGGGGATTTGATTGTTGTAGTGATTTGAAAACAATAGGTGGTGTGATCTAGAAGTAGCACAACTTGCTTGAATAGATCCTCTTCTACTCACTTAAAACTACATCACCAACATATTATGCAATGCCTTTAACAGCTTAACACTTCTAACTCACATCATATCATATCTTTAAAATAGTTCATCATAATGTGATTATATAGACATTAGATTTCATGTCAGATTAGAAATCATATCACAATTTCCTAGGTGTAGTGTATCTAGACAACCTAACATAACTCATCACAAATGACTGCCAAAATTTGTCGATTAAGGGTAACTAATCACATAATCAATTAATACCGGTTGGAACATAGATATCGGTTAGAGTTAACCACTTTCAACATGTAAACTGATTGTCCTCTATTTTCTTCTATAATGGTCTTTGCCCGAATCTCCAAGTTGGTGTCAAGTCATTCCTACATATACCAGTTGACACTCTCTAAACCATTAGAAGTAATACCGGTTTGTCTAAGATTACAATGACAATGTGAACATGTGTGTGTGTACATGTTCCATCAATGACAACACATGAAGTCATTCATTATAATCATCATCAAGCCAAAAATCTCCCCCTTTGGCATTGATGTAAACACTTAGAAAATTTTACAGCTTTACAACTAAGTGTGTTAACAAAAAAAATTGTACACATATTTCAACTCCCCCTTAACAATACATATAAAATTTTCACAAAACACATACATATTTCTACTCCCCCTTTGACAACAATGCCCAATTGAAAAGTAAAATATATATATATAGAAAAATTTGCATCAAAAGTTTACATATACAAAAACCTAAAACTCTGTATTAAGGAGTGTTCACTTAAATTTTGAAGAAAATATTACTAAAAGTAAGCTTCATTAGAGAAAAATAATTTTCCCATGTTTCTAGTAAGGTTTCAGTAATCTCTATGGTTGTCATGACCTGTGCCGAAAATTCTTCCATTGCATAAATTGTACTCATCTTTGGAGTAGCTAAAAACGCTTCTGCATTCTTATAAGCTTATTGCAGGATGTCCACATTAGGTCTTAATAAATTCTTTAACTCCTTCAAGGATAGAATCCTCTTTGCCTTTTCAAAATCATATAGATCTAACCGATTTTGCAAATCATCAACTGATTTACCAAAAGCTAAGACTGAATCCTATAAAGGTATGTAGGCATTACATATCTTTTCCAATTCCAATTTGGTCTCTTATCACCTCTTAACTAAATCAGTATATGAAAATGAAATATTAGATGTGTAGGCTATAATTTTGCCTCATGTCTTAATAACTTTTCTCAAAAGATATTTATTCAGGGATAAAGCAATCTTTCATTTTATGTTCACCTCCTTTCTTCATGTAGCTTTTCTCAGCAATAATCTGAGCTGCTTCCTCAAGGGACTTGAGTTGGTCAGAGGCATCAACAACCAACTGGCCAAGCTTGCCAATAGGAGTTGACAAGTTCCCTATAGCAGCCTCCAAAAGAAGACTTGACAAAATTTCTACAACAGTTTGGATGGTTTATGCTTCCTTCCTCTGTTCTTTGAGCCTCTTCTTCTAAGCTTTGGATTGCATCATAGTTGCAATGTCCAATAATTTTGGTGCACTCATATTGTCAACATCTATAGGCCCTTTGATACCTAATGAGTCCTCATCATGATCATTCTGCTACTTGACTAATGCCTTTTCTGGTTCAACAATTTTCTCCTTCTTAGTTTTCTCTTGATCTTTCTCCTTTTCCTGTTTAGAGGACTTCTCTTCAACTTTTTCTACAGGTATCTCCCGAGTAGCCTGTGAAACCAGTGGTTGTTGTATTTTCATTTGTTGATCTTTTACCGGTGGGGGTGGAATATCCACACTTGGTTGAGTTGGCAGTATATCCATTGCATTAACCTGTGAAATAATAATAACCAATGGCTACTTATCTGGTTCAATAATATTCCTAGATAGATCAATGGTATCATGTACATCATCAACAAAAATTACTGGTTGGGAAGTACTTTCATCCTTCTTTTTGATAGGATAGACAATATCAGCTTGCGTTATTTCTTCCTCATCCATTTTCGGTCTTTCCATGGTATCTTGTTCATTAGCCCATTGGGACTCAATCTGCTTATACATTGTCTGAATGTCCCTTGCTATCTGATGAGTCTCAAGTTCAACAAATTGCATCTTTCCACTTATTAACCTTAATCTCCTTGATTTAAAAGGAAATTGTGTTTTGTTGTTATCAAGCAATGCAATTAACTTGTGTTTAGACAAATTAGGAAAATATTGAATAAACACATTATCAATAATTTCTTTTTCTTTCTACACAACTTCTTCCCATTTAGTCAAAAGAATAGAATATAAAGAATCAGAAATATCCTTTTTAAGATCATGAGGTAATCGATTGTAATGACACAAATGGTTGATTACTTGTTGAATAATTTGTTCCTTCTGATCTTCATTAAATGAATCAAAAAATTCTTTAACATTATCAAATCTATTCCTTCCTAATGTCTTTACCGTTCTTTCAAAATAAGTCATAGGCTTTTAAGAAAAATCTTTAATGGGAATACTATGAAAAGTAACTTCAACTAGTTTGGCCTTCTTGCCAGTTGCCTTTACTTTCTTTGGCTCCTCCTCAGTGTTAGTGTCATCATATTCTTCTAGAAGAATTAGTTGTCGACCTCTCTTCTTTGGTGCAGTCTACTTCTTTATGTATACCTTAGGTGTTGGTTCCTTCTTAACTTGGACACTACATGTCACTCTTGTATTAGCAAGTAAAAAGGGTGTTGAAGGTTCTTTCTTAGCCTTCTTCTTCTTTCCTTTAACATTACTGGGTGGAGCACTATTGGTTTCAGCTTTTGCAGTTTGTTCCTCAATAATATATAGTCTTTTCTTCTTCTTGTCCATTGGAGATGCCAACAGGTTATTAGCATAACCGATCAATATGTCATAATTGACTTCATAGCTCATGTCTTCCATTTCATCCTCTCTTGGTTCGATAGCTTCCATGAGACAAAAATCAGTGGTGACTATGAAAATGATGTCCTTAGCAAAGTTTTTCACCACATCTTCAGGTAGCCTAACCCTCAAACTCATTTTCTTTTAAAATTCATTAAAGTACTTATTCATTGTAGCAGAGAAAGTGTTCTTAATAGCCTTAATGATGTTCTTGATCTAAGCAGTTACTAGTAGGTCTTTAGACCATTCAATATCACCAATTCCCGGTAAGAAATTTTGAAAGTAAAAGAATAAACCAATCAATAACTGACCCAATTTGAACTTTTGATTGTTGTCCTTCTTAATTGACTATAGATTCAACATCAATTGACTCCTTATGGCCTCACATAGGTCATAACCTATGTTCTCAACAATCATTCTATAGGTTGTATGCACTATTGTAGATGGCACATTGTTCATTCTACTAGAATAGAATATCTTGTAACCTATAACCATAGTAGCCAGTTTAATCGTTGGGTCCTTAATGTTATTAACAGAAAATGCATGCCCATCAGAGGTATATGAGGTTAAAGTGGTTATAGTCTCTTTATAAATTTTCTTTAGCTTGTGAACTTCACCGGTTGACCAAAAACTAGTCACTGCATGGATAGCTTCCTTGGTTATAGTGTGTGTCCTTTCCAAATACATGTTTTCACCATGAACACGGCTTAGAGTGATTCTGATGTGTTATTCAAAATCCTTAAGAAAATAAGCTGCATTATGAAAGCCCTTCTCATAAACCCTAATATACTCGAGTTGGATCTTTCCATTCTTATCACAAGGGGATTTCAATTGAGAGTATATTGAAAATGATCCTAAATCTTTAATTTTGCAATCAATATATCTAGACAAATCACCTTTTACGATAACACCATTGGGAACTTGAGATAAAGCATTATATGACACTATTTGCTCTGATTCCACAACCTCCATAGGTTCTGATGTGATCATTAGCCTCTCTACTTGCTTATATGACGAAGCCATTCAGATAAACTTGATTCAAAAAGGGATTTACAAAGAAATGCCTTAATTCCCATGTTGGCATTCTACACTCTTATGAGAATAGTGGTGTTGTCATTGATGGCAACCATCTGGCGACCCTCTGGCACTCACTTGGTAAAGCCAGCGACAGTCACCGGCACTAGCATAGACATATACATACATTGATAGACACTTCACTGGCAATGACAACAATGCATACTAGCACCCCAGCCGATAGGGAATAAACTTTTGTTTATTGTATTTAAATGTAATTATATTTTGTAAAGCCGACATGGCATATTGTAAAAGACTCATATATATGTATGAGATCTTATAGGTCATTTTGTCTAGAAAGGTATATGCATTGAGAGAATATATAGATGATAATTTGTATAAGGAGATATAGTTGACAGTGAAGGTTTTGGTTATAGAATGAGTTTAAAGCGGTACTGAACCTAGCATAGTTGATGCTACTTTGAAGCAGTACATTGTATTGGATTTCATAATCCACTTTTGTAGTGAGTGTGACTCTTATTGAGAAGTGAGCTCTAGGCAGTTGGCCTTCCTGCATGTGCAGGCCCCTCATTGCAAGTAATATTTATTCATTTGCCAGTGAATGAATATTATGGGTCACAAATCCCACCGAGGTTTTTCCCACACTAGGTTTCCTCATTTAAAATCTTGTGTTATGGTGTGTGTTATGGTGTGTTTTCTATGTTGTCTTTATTGTTCCTGTTTACTGTATTAATTCTTATTTATCGATACACTGTTTTAAGATGCAAAGTTCTTAATAAGGTTAAATATTCTACTAACCGGTTAGATACTGATTCACCCCCCCCCCCCTCAATATTTTTGGGACTATCATTATTCCTAACAATTGGTATTAGAGCCTAGTCCTCTATTTTGAAAAGCCTAACAGCTTGAGGAAGATTCAGACACCGGTACAAATGGAGAACTTAAGAAAACAATTGGAAAGAGCTCTTGTATACTATGATGCAAAGAAGTTGAAGAATATCAAACTTGAAGATGATCTAAGGATTGCACAGGAATTCATTCAAGGACTCTAAGATAATCTTACTATAGCTCGAAATAAAAGAAAAGAACTTCATGAGAAGATGCAAAATGATAATGATGAAAAGGAAACTCTTAATGAACTTGTGAACAAATTGAGACAAGAAAATAGTAATATGAAAAATTAAATGCAAGATATGACTATGAGGTTTTCTAAAGACATTGAAGACAAGAAGAAGAATGAAGATGACTTGACTAGGAGACTCAATGATGCTAGAAGCACAGAGGTAATTAAGGTAGTTGGTCAGACAACCGGTACTTCATCAAGTGAATTCAGACCTACTAATGTAACAAAGGTACTCCTGGACTCTATCAAGAAGATAACTGACTCTAATGCATTGTCTTACAAGGCAATTGATGACACCATACCAATTCTTAAATTGATTGCACTGAAATGTAACATAGATCATGTAAAGGATTCTTTAGGTAAATTGGACACATTGTACAAATTCATCACAGACAATGTAATAATAGTTGATAAGGTGAATGAGGACACCTTCAAAGAGAAAGTTGAAAAGGAAAAGGATAAATTCTTTGAAGATACAAGAAAGAAGTGCACGGAACACATGAACACACTATTACCGATAGTGAACACTATAATTTTGGAATACAAAGAGTTGTACAGAGAAACATGCAAACCACATCTTTTGACACAAGACATAGAAAAGGAAATATGCAAACTACAAAAAGAAATAGATGACATAGCTGATAACATAATTGGTTCATCCGAACCTATATCAGTTATTGAGAAAGAAATAGTAGGTTTTGAGGAGAAATTTGAGAAATTTGAGAAAGAGAAGGCAAGGATTAAGGCTAATGCCAAAGAACTTTAGTATAAACTTGGTCCTAAGTTGGACAACCTTATCTCTCTGAGAAATTAAATCTCTAAGGCATTAATTCAAGGAGAAAGATCACTGGAAGAGAACATGCATCATCTCACTAACATTATCCAATAGACTGAGGCAACCTTGAATGACAACAACAGATTCATGCAAAGTTTAAATTTGGTTTTGGTAGATATATTTCAGATTGTAACCAATCGGTTACAAACTTTGAGGTGAAATTTTTGCACTTGTTTGATAATTTTTGACAACCTTTGTCATTGATGTCAAAGGGGGAGTAGTGGATAGAGAAAAATGATTAATTAGAGGAGACCATCTCCTCAAGGGGAGCATATCTTTTTGGTAACTTTTTGGACTTCACTTTTTGGAAACAGTTTTTGATTTTTCTCACGAGTGTTACCATCAATGCCAAAGGGGGAGATTGTTGGCATTCTACACGCTTATGAGAATAGTGGTGTTGTCATTGATGGCAACCATCTGGCACTCATCCGGTAAAGCCACCGACAAACACCGACACTGGCATAGACATCTACATACATCGGCAGACACTTCACCGACAGTAGTAACAATGCATATCGACACCCCAGCCGACAAGGAATAAACTTTTGTTTGTTGTATTTAAACGTAATTATCTTTTGTAAAGCCGACATGACATATTGTAAAAGACTCATATATATGTATGAGATCTTATAGGTCATTTTATGTAGAAAGGTATATGCATGGAGAGAATATATAGATGATAATTTGTATAAGGAGATATAGTTGATAGCAAAGGTTTTGGTTATAGAATGAGCTTAAACCGGTACTGAACCTGACATAGTTGATACTACTTTGAAGTAGTACATTGTATTGGATTTCATAATCCACTTTTGTAGTTAGTGTGACTCTTATTGAGCAGTAAGGTCTAGGCAGTTGGCCTTCCTACATGTGTAGGCCACTCATTGTAAGTAATATTTATTCATTGGCTAGTGAGTGAATATTGTGGGTCACAAATCCCACCAAGGTTTTTCCCACATAGGGTTTCCTCATTAAAAATCTTGTGTTATGGTGTGTTTTCTATGTTGTCTTTATTGTTCATGTTTACTACATTAATTCTTATTTACCGGTACACTATTTTAAGATTGAAAGTTCTTAATAAGGTTAAATATTCTACTAACCGATTAGATACTGATTCACCCCCCCCCCTCTCAGTATCTTTGGGACTATCATTAATCCTAGCATCCCATGCATTGACTCGGTTTACAAGTTGATTACTCAAATGCACACTAGTTCCACCTTCATTAATCTTTGAATCAGATTTAATCATGCAATTCACAACATAAATTCAACCACAACCAGGAAGCAAATCTCTTTTCTCTCTGTAAGTGCTCAAGAATTCTCTTTCGAATGCATTTAGGGTAAAATTAACATAGTAAAACTCGCTTTTATCCTTTTTGCCTACTGCATTAATTTCTCGACTGCTAGGGTTACAAACCCTAATACACCACTTAACAGTATATCCAATATTAATAGGCATACAACCGGTTGATAGACTTTTGAAAAACCGATTAACAAAGATATCAAGATTTCTCACAGAATGACTCAAAAATGCAAGCTTTCTTACCACTCATCTTTTAAGGGGTCCGAAAGTAGATTTACCACTATGCTCCCCTTAGCCCTATTGAAAGGATCAATTCACCGATGCAGGATTCTCCACATTGGGTGAAGAATTAGTTTCTTATATCAAAGGGGGAGAAGAACAATGGCATGGAGAAGAACAATGACATGGAGAAGTAATGCAAAGGAGGAGAAGATCAAGTGAAGCACAGATCATTACAACATGGCATGTTGAGTTTGTGGTATTTGTCATCAGTTGATTGTTTTGGTGTTTCATTCTTTTAGTGTTGCCATCAATGCCAAAGGGGGAGAATGTTGGCATGTTGGTATAACTGATGGAGATGATGATGTATCGGTAAAGGATGATGATGATATATTGATGGAATATTGGTGATGGTATATTGATGGACTATTGGTGATGATATAATTATGATATGATGCTTTATGATCAGTTACTTGAGTGTCATTGATGGTAACCATGTTTTTTTATGTTTGGTATATCATCTAAGTTATCTAAGCCTAACCGGTGATGGAATGATTGCTATGTTGATAGTGAACTAGTAAGCAAGAACAAAGAAGGAGATGGTTGCGGTAGAGATCCGTGTTGAGTTAGGTGTTGCGGTTTGGAATGTATGCTTATAAAATTATAATGAGTCTATGACTGGAACTACATCATGTTTGTAATTGACTATTGTATATTCAATGTAGAGTTTGAGAACCGGTGTCAAGATCTTTAATTGGTGATGTTTTATGGTTTGCTGGTGGATCTTTTTATGACCTTAACTTAGTGGTGACATGTCAGAATCCATGTGAATGGATAAGATGTTGTTTGAGCATAATCAAGGAGAAAATTTGTTGGGAAATAGCAAAGTGCTTAGCAGAATGTGATAAGGGTTTTACAGCTTATTAGATCGATGTGCGGTGATGTGTTATGATCATTCCATAGTTGTAACTGTCTTGAAATTTGTTATAATGATATTTATGATGAACTGTAATGATTTGTAATGATCTGATATGATCTATGATTTGAATTCATTGTAAGTTAGGGTTTTGTAACCGACCTAGTTGAAAAGTATATTTAGGTCAAGTTTGAGAATAGATTTCATGTCGGTGATCAAAGAAGGAGAGTGTGTCGAACCAGATTGAGATGGTTGCATGTGTGAAGAAGATTGGAGCTAAAATGGATCTTTACTAGAAAGCAGTGAGTGTTGTGATCTTTCCATTTACCTGTTGTTCCCTAACAATTATAGCAATATTAAAATCAGTTAACCGGTAGGTCCTAATAGGCCTGATATTGTAAATCCCTTCACCGGATGGCTCATTAAATTGAGTTTAAATCCTTTAGAAAGGTTACTCCTAATAGGGTAGAGCTCCTAATAGGGCTAAGGTTAAAATCCCTTCATGATGTGACTCCTAACAAGGCCTTCTCTTAACCGGGCATTATTGTAAAGCTCCTAATCAGGCTAGGCCTTTAACAGGGCACATTCTGAAAGAGTGCAAATTTTTTGGGTACGAATTCCCACCGTGGTTTTTCCCATTTGGGTTTCCACATGAAAAATCTCAATTTTCATATGGTGGTTTATTTGTTTATGTGTGGATTTGATATCATTACATTTCTTACATGTTGATGAACACATGAATGAGTAGTTTGGTAAATCTACTTTAAGTGATTGATTGAGTAGTTACCAGTATTGGTTATGAACTAGTTTTTGAGAAGTATTTTCAGATTGTCAAAAGATTTCATTTTATTGTTATTACTGATTCACTCCCCCCCCCCTCTCAGTAATAACTGGATCCTCACAATAACAACTTGTGTGCCCACCCCTTGAGAACTTGTCTCTGAATTCTTCTTATTCGACCTGATAACTGAACATGGAATAATACTAATTGGTTGAGCTTTTGGAACAATAATTTTCTCATTAACCTTTTTAAGACCTTCTTCACTACTATTCATGGCTTCTTTTCTTATGTCCACCAATCCCCTTAGGTTTCCCTTTAGCTCTTCCACGTTCTTCTCTAGATGAGCAATTCTCGACTCATGTTCGGTTTTTATAACTTTCACCTCCTCAGTAAGTTTTTTAGTCAATCTCAAGAGCTTATTAGTCTTGTCCAGCATAGGATTCTCTATGAAAGTGTTTATTATGTCTTTAATGCAATGTTTAATGAAGATAATTTCATTGATGACCCAACGGAAACATTTGTTTGGGTAGTTGGTGGAGTTCTCGAGGAGCACATCAAAATCCATCTCCTTTTTATACTCCCTTGGGTCCACTTGGTCCACATTAAGGGGAATGTCTAGTTTGATTTCATTTTCCCCTTTATCCTTAGATTCCCCTATTTTCCCCACTTTTAGCATTTTGGAGCTTGGCAGACCCAGCTCTTAGGATTTAGATGCGGGGATCTTAAACATATTTGCAACAAGTCTATGGTGTTTGTTTTTCGTTCTATTGTTGGTGTTGGGAGTAGCTTTCTATGGGGGTCCCTCTTCCTCAAAGGGCCAATAGTTAGGGTCATCTTGCACATGGAGGTCGCACCAGTCCATGGTCATATCTCCCATACCCTTCTCATCAATCTTGGTGTCCGAGACAACATGCACTTCACGGATATCTAAGGGTTTACAGTTTTTCACAAAAGGGGAGGGCTCGATCTCATGAGATTTATCATATTCTATAATAAAAAGAATTAAACCCTCACAGAGAACGAGGTTTTCTCTATTCTTGACACAATTTACCAGGCTATGCTCTAAAGAGGAATGTAAATAAAAGGGCAATACAATCTTTCTATCATGCCTAAAATTATTGAAAATGGTGAAATTATAAGAAAACATTCTGGCAAAATGGCCATCTAGAGTTATGTACCTCATTATAACTTCAGCCATATCCGCCCAAAGAGTCATGAGGGCAAAATAGAACCATTGTTTCTAGGCCAAAATAGAACAAATTATTGGGAGGAAGTAATAAAAAAATGCCATGCTATGGCTCTCATAGGCTGACAAAATACTAACGATCAAATTTATTTTGTTCGAAGTCCTCATAGATGTAATTTCATTCTTCAAGCTCACAAGCAAGGTTGTATCCACATTAGATGGCTACCTAAAGAAGTTTTTGTGGGATGGTGCGAAGAAAGCAAAAAGAATCTGAATAATCAAATGGGATATAGTGTGTTTGACTAAGGCATATGGGGGGAATACACTTAGAAAAATTAACTTACAGAACCTTGCTTTGGGTGCCAAGTTGACTTGAAAAAGGTATAGAAACCCCAACAAGCTTTTCCATAGAATAATTAGAAATAAATACCTCAATTCGAAGGAACCGAAGAGAATTCTCATGGTAGAAAATACCAAAGGAGGCTCCGAGATTTGGAAATTCTTGTGGGAAAGTCAACATATTATCACAGTTCATTTGACTTGGAAAAATGTGAGCGGTGGGAAGGAAAAGTTTTGAAGAGACTCATGCAATGGAGAATTGGTCATTGAGAATGCTTTTGAAAATAATGATTGGTTTAGAAAAGTTGAAGGTAGGATTGGCTTGTATGTGGAAGATTATGTGACTTCATTTGTGGGTGGTTTGACATGTTTGAATTTGTGTCACATCAAGGACTTTTCCATTCATAAAGAAGATAGGCCGAGACTTACTGAGAAGAGGCTCATTGGTGGGCTCAGATTGATGAAAGGTACAAATTAAATTTTAATGGGGCTACTAGAGGCAACCCCAAGGATTTTGGTTTCAGATGCATCATCCATAACAGACATTTAAAGTCATCAAACTTTTGTTGGGTAGAAAAATTGATATCGACAAAACTCTAGTTACAAATAATTGAATTCATATTTTTCCAAATGAAAAATAAAATCTCTAATCATAAATCATGCCAAAATGAAGAAAATTTAGCTAGGAAATAAGCCCCATGTCACAACAACAAACTGTACTAGGTAAAGACTCTTCTCTTAATGGTTTAAAAAATTCATGTATCAAAGGCCATATCTTGCACATAAGTAAGCCCCACTTCAACAAAAACTAGCCAAAATGAACTAGCTTGGCCTCCACAACCACTTTCCAAATATTTTGAAATAATTTACTCCAATTGGAGGGAGTTTCGAGACTCTATCCCACATCCAAATTTTGGATCACTAGTACATGTGATGTCATGTCACATTTTTAATTAATTTAACTTCATTGACAAATCACTCAATTTAAGTAAGATAAATTATTTTATGTAAGTACTTTAAGACCAACCTTGTTTCTGATTAATAAAGTAGTAAAACAAGGGTACTAACCCTTTACAAAGATAAGCTAGAGAGGCCACAAACAACCGGTCAAGAACAAACCTTAGATAAAAAAGGCCAAAAGACCATTTACAGAAAACTAGCAAAGTAGCTAGTAACCCATGTCAAGGGTGGGTAGAAGTTTCACCCATAATTTGAGGAAGAGTTTGGGAAGAAGAATGATCTTTCCTCTATCAATAGACAATAGTCCACACAACACTATCATTTGGAGAACCAACACAAGAGGGAGGAATTTGCTTCGTGGGATTGATAGCACTAGGAGGAGGATGTTGACCAAGTGACAAATCCATTACTGAAGGCTAGAGAAAATTAGGAGCAACAAGAAGAGAAGAGTCCATTGGTCCAGACAGGAGCACACTAGTATCAGGAAGTGAAGGAGGATCCATAGAGCTTGAGGGTGTCATATCAGTATCAAAAGGTGTTGGTTAACATATTTGTCTTTCTCAAAAAGTAATAGAATGACTCAATGTGCCCAAGATGAAAGACAAATAAGGAACTAATAGTTGGAGAGATTAGCAATAATGGTGGCAATCTTCCTCCAAATTTTAGAGCTACACCTCCCTCCTAAATCTACTCCTAGGTTTTGCGGTATGATTTTAACCAGAAAGCAAGAAAGGAAAAGATAGGGTATGTGTAGGATCATGGTGTGCCAAAACAGGCCCTTAAGTGGCAATGAAATTTTAGAAAATCAGAGTTATGAAACTTGACATGAAAATTTGAATAAGTTGTGAACATTATTTTCAAAATATGTAAGAAGAGAATCTATAGAAAATTGAATGTATTTTCTAAGCTACTAGTTTGTTTGTTTTTTTAAAGTCCTATTTGATGAAAATTTCAATTTCAATGCAATGGTACTAAATTTTCAAGAAAAAGATAAGAAGTAGACATATGTCTGACCACCCTAATCACAATCAAATCATAATATTTTTTTATAATATTTATAATATAAGTATTAGACTCATGTCCGGATGTGACACATATTTTTTTATAATTTTTTATAAAGTAAATAATTATTAATGAATATTTTACTACATCGTTTCATAAATTCATAAACTCCTACATTTGACCACCTTAACTTGGTCAAAACCTTATGAAATTTTATTTTATTTTATTTTTCCCTATAGTAGATGAAGCATAGGATGTGATGCATGTTTCGGATTCAAAAAATGCTATACCATTTGAAATTTATGAGTGATTTTCAATGAGTCTATCAATCAAGACTATTGTCAAAATTCAATTAGAAAATAAATAATAATTATTTATTAAAGTCGAAATAAGACAAGCCTTGCATTGTTGGAAAGTTGAGAACGTCCTTAAAAAACCTTTTCTTTTTATCAATTTTGGCTACCAAAAAAGTCATCAGCCACCAGTGTAATCTCTGGAAAATAAAGGAATACTAAAAAACACATTTTATTAGTTCACTTTCTAGGCTTGTCACTTCCAAGCCAAATCCCAAAGCATTCCTGAGCCAAAATTTTAAATTTGAAAATTGTAAAACAAAAATCAAATATCTGACCTTAATAAGTAAATTCACTAACTAAATTTGCACATAATTAATCTATTGTTTGCTAATATATTATTATATAATATTTTCATATATTAATTTATATGTAAATTAGTATATGATATTAGAGAGAGGGAGAGAGAGAGAGAGAGAGATGGGGATAGGGAAGGGAGAGAGAGATATAGAGATTAGGGGAGAGGGAGAGATATTATGGGTCCTATGGTGTCCAAAGGGGTCATAATGTGTCCTACAACCTCTTAGGACACCATATAACCCCTTAAGACACCAAACTATGTCATTATGGGTTATATTGTATTCTAAGGGATCATATTGTATCATATGACCCCTTTAAAACAACATATGACCCCTTAAGACACAATATGACCCTTTATGACACTATATGGTGTTGTTATAGGTCATATGGCCCCTTATGACACCATATAGTGTCGTTAGGGGTCATATGGTGTCCTCAAGGTTCATATTGTGTCCTATGAACCCTTACAACACCATATGACTCCTTGAGACACCATATTGGGTTGTTATGGGTCATATGGTGTCCTAAGGGGTCATATTATGTCCTATGACCCCTTAGGACACCATATGACCCCTTAAGACACCAAATTGGTTTTTTATGGGTAATATTGTGTCCTAAGGGGTCATGGGACACCATATGACCCCTAAGGATAACATATGACCCCTTATGACACCATATTGGGTTGTTATGGATCCTATGGTGTCATAAGGGGTCATATTGTGTCCTACAACCCCTTAGGACACCATATGACCCCTTAAGACACCAAATTATGTCGTTATGGGTCATATGGTGTCATAAGGGGTCATGGAATACCATATGACCCTAAGGACAACATACGACCCCTTATGACACCATATGGTGTCATTAGGGGCCATATGGTGTCCTAAGGGATCATATTGTGTCCTAAGACCCCTTAGGACATCATATGACACCTTAAGACACCAAATTGTGTCGTTAGGGGTGATATGGTGTCCTAAGGGGTTGTAGGAAACCATATGACCCCTAAGGACAACATACAACCTCTTATGACACCATATTGGGTCATTATGGGTCCTATGGTGTCCATAGGGGTCATATTGTGTCCTACAACCCCTTAGGACACCATATGACCCCTTAAGACACCACATTGTGTCGTTATGGGTCATATTGTGTCCTAATGGGTCATGAGACACAATATGACCCCTAAGGACAACATACAACCCCTTATGAAACCATATTAGGTCGTTATGGGTCCTATGGTGTTCTAAAGGGTCATATTGTGTCCTACAACCCCTTAGGACACCATATGACCCCTAATGACACAATTTGGTGTCCTAAGGGGTCATATTGTGTCCTACGACCCCTTAGGACACCATATGAGCCCTTAAGACACAAAATTGTATCATTATGGGTCATATGTTGTCCCATAACCTCTCTCTCTCTCTCCCTCTCCCTCTCCCTCTCCCTCTCCACTAATCTCTCTCTCTCTCTCTCTCTCTCTCTCTCTCTCTCTCTCTATCCACCCCTCTCTCTCTCCCTCTCCCATAATTTCTCTTTCTCTCTCTAAAATATGAGTAATAAAATTGGATATTCGATTTCTGTCATTGCCATTAATGTGGCAATAGTAAAAAAAAAAGGCGGCAATGAGAAAAAAATTTGGGACCACAAATTTATACATTAAAATCAGATATCCAATATAATCTGATATCCGATTTTATCTGATATCCGATTTTTGTAAATAAAAAAGAGCCTTGTGGGCCATTTTGTGGATTCCAATGGCCCACAATCTTCACATTTTGTTTTCTATTGACGATCACTGGTGAAAAATAAATAAATTAAAATCTGATTTGTATGCATTGTTTATTGACCCAAGAACCAATCAACCTCTACAAGGTTCTTCAAGGAGGTTACCTATCCATTGGTTCCATCACCAAGGGATAAGGGATAATTTTTGGGATAGGTGGTGGATGGTTTTCAACTATCCTCCATGTAGTAACAATGAGGTCCCGCAATACTTTTTGAGGAAAATCTATTGTGAATATAACTATCCTCCATGTAGTAACATAGGGTCTGAGTTTCAAGGTAGAGGTGGGGGCTCCACACCAGATAGAGTAGGGGCACAACGTACTCAAAATTTGGCACCAAGACCCCTAGGTAAACCAAACATTGCACATATCACTATCCCTTCTGTTGTAAAGGAGGGTGTTGAGGTAGAGACCTTAGAGTCCATTAGCTCACTAACTCAAAGTCTTATATATCACACTAGACCTCTAGCACAGGGTGATGTGGTTGAGTCTTCTAGGAATCGAGTTCGACCTCACTTATGTCAAAATTGTGGGTCTCGTTGTGTTTATGGTCATGAAGATGATTCAAATGCACGTGGACAAGACACATCTATAGCGGATCAAATTGTCATGACATATAATCTATTGAATCAATCATTTGACATTGATAGTCAGGTAAATTTGAACAAGTTCAAATTCAATTTGTTAATTTTTATTATAATACACAAGACATAAGTAAAATCAAAATGCTCTCATCAAATCTTGCCAGATGCTATGTTAACTTGTGACTCATTAATGTATGCTAGGAGAGGGAAGAGTGTGTGGCTTCAGGGTATAGTTTTGGACTTGAACCATATTGCATAAATCTCAAGGCTTCAACTTGATTATCATTAAAGGTTTCTGATTGTTTACAAAATATCTGGATTTCTAGCTCAACTTGTTGGCCAATACTGCCTATGACATTTATCATATTTTTGGAAATTAAAAGCACAATCAGAATGTTAAATGATATACCTCTATACATTATGAAATTAGCAACATAAGCTTGTTCTGAAGGCCTTTAGCCACATTGATTAACATATGATGCAGTCAAAAATAGGGAGACAAATTAATGGTAGCCTCAACCTTGCAGCCAAAATTCAGATTTAATACACATATCCCTGATGCATGATAAAGACACAAAAAACCATAGTTTTAATCCAGATTTGAAAACATAGAAATCATGAGCAACAACACAGATTGAGAAATTTATGACAGATCTTCAAAAAGTTGTGTGCCATCATTTGATCTCTCTTTGCAAAATCTGAACTAAGTTTTTCCTTTTTTTCGATGAATCTCGCTCTACTGAAAAGAATACCACCCCTTCGTTTTCCTTACCAAGAGTCTACCTGGTCTTTTCCCTTCAAGAGCTCACTTTTTTCATTATTCCAAAACCAATTGAAATATTGGTTTTCAAATACTCTGTTTCTTGGCTTTTCACATATGGGTCAACTCTTTGCATTTTTCTCTTTTAATGTTCAAACTGACTCTATCTCATTCATGCTCAACATGATCTTTCATCAAAGAGGAATCACTTTGTCCTACCTACCTGTGCCTATGGAAAATTTAAATGTTTTTTGGGTGATTCAAGCTTTGCACTATCCACAAGATTCTCATGCTTCACCCATGATCTTCGAAGAGGAAAGTTCACTTGAGTATGAACGTCTATCAGATCTTTACAGCCAGGGCATGTTTTTGTAGTTTTTGCACCGCAAGGGAATGAAGAGAGATGAGAATATTGGTTGGCATAATTCATATAGGGAAAAAAGAAGCTAACACAACCAGTGACAGATGATGATGGGTTCACATATCCTATAGGTTCAATTGTTGTTGTGGTAACTTGCTTGTGAGACACAAAACCATTCTAATGTATTCGCACCTTATTATAGCTACAAATGTCAAGTTGTTGAACCATCAAGAAAAACCAAAGACCAAAGAGCTATGGATAGTGACTATTGTTGATCATGAAGCAATATTGGATAGTCTTAAGCAAAGAGATGACCCTTCAGGCATACTTGAGCAGTAGGTCTTTAATGGTGCCTTATTTTTTTTTATCATGCATTTCATTTCAAACAATGATCATTAAACCTTAATGTTAAAGTTTGTTACATGTATATTAAGGATGTCTTCAAAATCTAGGTCTATTGATGATCATTCATAGGTGCCATAGATTCTAAGTTAGGGCCCATCAAAGTTTGACAATTTTTAGCACTTAGGGTGCTCAAGGGACGACGCCAGTACGGTATGACCCCGAGCATTCGACCAAGTGGGGGGGGGAAATAGGAGCATGCATAGGGTAATAATGCCTAACTGAACATGTCAGAGCCAATAGTTCATTATCATGATGAATAGAATGATAAATTGGCCACGCAACAACATTTGATTGAATCAGTGACGATTTGTTTGCCAACCGAAAAAAAGATGCCCTAATAAAACCGTAGGGAAAATTGAAAAACTAAGATAGGCTTTTGTAGGGACCCCTATCATGGACCCATAGGTTCAAATGGATTGTTCTTAGGTGCCATGGATTCTGAGTTAGGGCCCGTCCAAGTTTGATAAGTTTTAGCACTTTGGGTGCTCAAGGGACGACATTGGTAGGGTATGACCCTGATCATTCGACCAAGTGGGGGGGAAAAATAGGAGCATTAATAGGGTAATAATTCCTAACTAGACATGTTAGAGCTGACGGTTCGTTATCACGATGAGAAGAACAAGAAATTGGCCACTCGACAACATTTGATTGAACGAGACCGATGATTTTTTTGCCAACCAAAAAAATGATGCCCTAATAAAACTATAGGGAAAATTGAAAAACTGATATGGGCTTTTGTAGGGACCCCTCTTGTGGACCTGTAAGTTCAAACAGATTGTTTGCAGGTGCCACAGATTCTGAGTTAGGGCCCGTCAAAGTTTTACATTTTTTAGCACTTAGGATGCTCAAGGGACGACGTCGGTAGGGTATGACCCCAAGCATTTGACTGAGTGGGGGGAGTTAATAGGAGCATGCATATGGTAATAATTCCTAATTGGACATGTTGGAGCTGACGGTTCATTATCACGATGAGCAGAATGAGAAATTGGCCACTCGACAACATTCAATTGAATGAGACTAATGATTTTTTTGCCAACCGAAAAACTGATGCCCTAATAAAACCGTAGGGAAAATTGAAAAACTAAGATAGGATTTTATAGGGACCCCTCTCATGGCACCATAGATTCAAAAATAATGTGCACAGGTGCCATGAATTCTGAGTTAGGGCCCGTCAAAGTTTGACAATTTTTAGCACTTAGGGTGCTCAAGGGACGACGTCGATAGGGTATGACCCTGAGCGTTCAACTGAGTGGGGGAGAAAAATAGGAGCATGCATAGGGTAATAATGCCTAACTGGACATATCAAAGCTGGTGGTTTTTTATCAGAATGAGTAGAACAAGAAATTGGCCACGTGACAACATTTGATTGAATGACACTGATGATTTTTTTGCCAACCGAAAAAATGCTTCCCTAATAAAACTGTAGGGAAACTTGAAAAACCAAGATAGACTTTGTAGGGACCCCTCTCATGGCCCCGTAGGTTCAAACGGAACATTCGTAGGTGCCATAGATTCTGAGTTAGGGCCCGTCAAAGTTTGACAATTTTTAGCACTTAGGGTGCTCAAGGGACGATGTCGGTAGGGTATGACCCTGAGCGTTCGACCGAGTGGGGGGGAAAAATAGGAGCATGCATAGGATAATGATGAATTGTATCAAGTATTGTTCATTAAATGAATTGTATTGTATTGTTCATTAAATGAATTGTATTGTTCATTATATAAACAACACTTACGATGAAATGAAATGAATTGTATTATTCATTAATTAACCATTATTAACCAATGTTAATTATTGGAATGAAGATTAAATATTTCCATTATAACACCATGCACAAATGAGCAACAATTTATATGATCAAATAGAAACTTCTTTACATATGAAAATGTCAAATGATTGCAAGTGTATGTTCATACACAAATATGGCATAAACTCCAACTCAAACAAAATGTATGTCTATATACGTGAATGTATGTCCATATACAAAATATACATGCCAAATAGACATGTAAGAATCCCAAAACTATCTATAACATCCTAAGCTGCTGATGGATAATCAAAATCGACCCTCTTTGCTACAGTGCTCGGCTCTGAAGGATCCTGCATAAGAAAAAAAAACCATGATTAAGATTAGTTATATTATATAACTCGCATTTGAAAAGTTAACATAAAAATGAACTATAATTGAACTATTCTTGTTTACATCATCTCCACGTTTTCTCTTCGGCTTTGTAGGACTCTTGATGTATGTCTTTGGTAGAGGAGGTATGTTTTTAATATTTTCATACACAACCTACATATGTTCACAAAAATGAAATGGATACAACTTAGCATATAATTGTCACTGATAATAAAAAATTATATCTACTAAACACAAAATAAAATAAACACGCATGTACTCAAGGCATCTCTTCTTCTTCATCATCTTCAGGTATACTGGGTGTAGTCAACAAGGATGTGAAGCCAAGAATTCTCTGTACATATACACAACAAGTATATGAAACTATCAATCTATGCCTAGACGTGTATAATCACTATAAGTTATTTAAACTATTCATTCAATCATATTTGTATTCAATTACCTTTCCCTTGTCTCCAACTACACTACCAGATCTTAAATAACACTACCCCGCACTTGTGTTGCTTGTGCCCTACAAGAGTATAATAAGATATACATGCAAGTTACTACATAATCTAATTAATACCAATATAAATGATGAGAATGTATGTACAATAAAATACAAATGACTAGGTGCAATAATATATGTATCGTCAAGCTATCAAGGCCAAATGAAATGGCCGTCAAGGTGCCCTCCTGAATCTTTGTCAACTCCTCCTTGGTCATCAACTATTAAATAGACCATGTAAATAAAAATTAGTACATAATATTATCTAGATTATAAATATTCATTTAAAATATAGCATGAACTGTGAAAATACAAATCTTACCACTACATCATCAATGTATTATGATGGTGCTTCCTTGCCTCTAGAATGTGAGGACTCCCCAGGGTATCCTCCAGTCTATGTCATAACATCTGGTGCATCATGCATCTCATGCACCTCATAATCTACATTGTCTACAGGAGGATCAACAGGTTGTCTAACTGGACCCAAGCATACGTGCCCACACATGACACAACTATGGGGCACACAAATGTGTGGAGCTGAGCATGACATGTCAATGCCAACGGATGCACCGCTACCATCAAAAGTAGGCTAAGCTACTGACCCAGCCTGAGAAACCAAAAGGCTACTCAAAGAGTGAATAGCTGATATGGTCTATGATGCCGCCTCACAAATGATATCTAGATGTTGCACTAGAGTTGAGGGATCAATAGGAGGAGGGGGGACATATGGGCCCTGGACTAATCTAATTGCCCCAGGTCTATTTTGGAGCATACCTAAACCCACACCCTGGAAAGGTTGGATGTCAAAGTAGTTCACATGTTTTCCTAAAACAAACTCAACATGAAATTTTTTTATGAAGTAGAAGGGTACATGGATATTGTTGTTGGGTGATTTGTCAAAAACCATCCACCAACGATCCCAGAAAATTTTCACAATACCATTATTTGTGCACCATTTAATAGAAAGTTTTGCTTTTTGGGGGTCTACGGGTTGACTAGTGCGGGGATTCACAAACAATGAGGTGATAGAAGCTTTGGATATCTCAAGATCCTTGATCTCCTTATAGGACAAGCCATCTGCATATTGTTCCCTTACAGAATCTCGCCACAAAAGGATGGCATTGTGCTTCTCAGTCATGGTTTCCATACACTTTATGATTGATGTGAGAGGATCAAACATTGGGTTTAGGAGAGGGATCCTATGATATAGATTTGCAATCCCCCTCAATTCATTCAAATTTTGTGCAATTAAATCTTGAATTGAGGGGGGGTTTGGCAAATGAGGGTTTGGTTGTTGCGGTTGTGGTTGATCAATTTTTTCACTGTAATCCCCCATTTTTAACCTAATTGAATGTAAACAATTGAATTTAGTTAACAAATTTAAACAATTTTGTATTTGATTTAAAAACACCTAGTTTTCATGAAAAAAACCATATTTTCAATGAAAAAACAAATAAACATTAAAAAAAATACAAAATTTGAATGAAAATGATTGAAAACAATAAAAATCTTACCTTTCAATATATTTTTTAACAATTTTTGGGCGAAAAAACCAAATATCGGATCCAACCAGATATTGGATTCCCAAAAATCGTGCAGCCCATAGATTAAAATAACTCACGGGCTGTCATAGTCCAAATATATTGTCTCAGAAAATCGGATATCTGATTTTAATACTTAAATTATTTTAAAATAACATTATATTATATAATATTATTATATATTATATAATATATTATTATATTATATAATACGTATTATATTATATTATATAGTATAATTATATATTATATATATTATATAATAATATATTATATAATACGTATTATATAATATATAATATTATATTATATTATATATTATATAATATATAATATTATATTATATTATATATTATATATATAATATATAATATTATATTATATTATATAGTATATAATATAATAACATATTGTATAATACGTATTATGTAATATATTATTATATTATATAATTTATATTATTACATTATATATATTATATAATATAATA
Organism: Cryptomeria japonica; assembly: GCF_030272615.1. Lineage (NCBI taxonomy): Eukaryota > Viridiplantae > Streptophyta > Pinopsida > Cupressales > Cupressaceae > Cryptomeria > Cryptomeria japonica. The sequence continues at coordinate 591,411,790 of NC_081410.1, read as the reverse complement.
ATATAATATATTATTATATTATATAATATAATATAATATTTAATAATCTAATATTATATTATGTATTATATAATATATAATATAGTAATATATTATATATTATATAATATGTAATATATAATATATTATTATATTACATTATATATTATATTATTTATTTTTTAATTTAAAATTACAAATAAAAATTGGATATCCAATTTTATCCGATATCCGATTTGCTTAGGTGTTTACCATGCCAAGGTGTACTGACACTCAGACCAAGCAAAAAGTCAACATGGATTTTTTGCCTTTTTTAGGCGAGTGGAGAAGGCTATTTTTTCACATCGCCACTTTTTGGCCCCCCATGATCCTGCACTAACCCGATACACACTTCCCATATGCAAAAAGATGAAAGTTAGATTCAAATTATCAAATGGGAATGTGAACAATAGACAGTTTTCTCATAGCACAACTAATTGCATGGAAAATATTGAAATGTGATGTAAGTAACTAAAAAGAGAACATGCAGAATCCAAAGTTTCTACATCATTCACATTTAACCAGAGCAAGTAAATAAATATCAAGTGAAATAGCAGTAATTCAAAACTTACTTCCAACATGAAAGAATATAGAAAACACAAATTTTTGATATATTAATTCATTTCAAAGATACCCAGAAAAAAAAAATTCTTCAAAATATGCCTAACTGTTTTAAAATGTAATGGCACTTTTTCAGTGTTTTCCTTCCCCCTTTTACCATCTATCATCTATCTATTTATAACTAAAAGTTTGTTCCATTTTCAAGAAACGGTTCCTTTAAAGTAACCATCTTCAAAATGATCTCTTTAAATATGATTTTAAAGAAAATAAAATTATCGGATAAACCCTATTCATGAAATATTTATTTCATGCTCCTTCTTCATCAGACACTAGATTTTGTCCTGCAATCTAAAGGTCAATATTGTCCGCTTTCATTTCTTCTTCAATCTTCACCCAAAGGACTTCATTAAATTTATCTTCGTCAAGTATGGTTTCTTGGAGGTAGTCACTCATGTCAAGAAGAATATCATCCTACAAATATTTGACATCTTGTTGGATCAGGGGACCTTTGACTTTGAGCACCATCCTTGATGTTATTTGAAAAGACTAATTACCAGTAATCCTCTATACAACAAGTTCTTTCTGTAGGCATCGTTTGTGGTTCTCAGCCTGCTTCATGATTTTCTCTAACAGAGTGATAACCTTTCTATATTCACTAAAGTCAGTAATGTCTTTTCCATGCAAAAGACTGCAATTATCAAATGATATTTGAGATTTTGCCAAGTTCAAGGGCACAATGAAAATCATAAAGAGAGACAATAGAATGACAAGAACAAATTGTATTCTCATCAATATACAAAATGATCAACTGGATTAACCAATACAATGAATATGAGCCTGCTTATATAGGGAAGGCCATATGGATATACGAGCACACAATCAAGACATGTGGCTCAATGAGAAACAAGGGTAGGTAAGAAATACTAGGGATAGGTAGGAGAAATAATATAATATTCCACAAGAGGTGGATGACCCACCGTATGTGGAGTGTAATAGCAAAATAAGACCACAAAAGGTCGAATTTCTCTTACAAGCTATATCCCTATGTGTACACTTCCCTAAGTGTCTCATATCCAAACTACAAAGAGATGCATTATCCTAAGTTAACTTAAGTAAAGTGTAATAATATCCATGATGAATATTTATTTACACCAGCACCCCCCCTTAAGTGCAACTTAGGGGAATGAAGACTCAAGTCAACAATGCAAGATGGGTTCCGGCTAATAGGCCATGATAGGTACCCATGTACAAATTGAAAATGCAAGCAAAACTATGCAATGCAATCTCTCACAAACGGATAAAGGGAGAAAACCCAGAGGGAAAAAACTCCCCCCCAAAAGAGAGATGAATGTACAAGAGACTCTCAAAGAAGGACAAAACCTTAAAGAGGAAAGTCCCTCCCATAAGAGAGGAAGGAGAAGTCAAATGACCCCCCCTAATGAGACATCCTGCACCCCCAAGAGAGCTCACAACTACTAGAACTTACTCTCACTGAAAGGTTTGGTGAATATGTCTGCAACTTGCTCTGCTGTAGGACAATACTACAAATCAATGACCTGCTCCTGCATCAGCTCTTAGATGTAGTGCATATGAATCTTGATGTGTTTGCTCTACTGGTGCTAGACCAGGTTCTTTGTGATTGCAATAGCACTCTGATTGTCGTAATGTAGAACTGTCTGCTATAGAGTGGTGAACCCAAACTCTGTGCCAATCTCTTGAAGCCAAATGGTCTCACTCGCTATGTTAATAGCTCCTCGATACTCAGCCTCTGTCGAAGAGAGATCAATAGCATGCTTCTTCTTGCTCTACCAACAAATGGAGCCTAAACCAAGGTGAAAATTGTAACGTAAAGTAGACTTGTGATCATCAAGATCACCAACCCAATCAGAGTCTATGTAACTAACCAAGCAAAGTCTTGTGCCTACTGCATAGTGAATCCCATAGTGATGTGTACCCTAGATGTAATGAAGGATGCATTTGGTAGCTTTCCAATGAAGCTAATGTGGTTCTTGCATGAAGTGGAAAACCATGCCAACTACAAATGAAATATCGGGGCATGTGTGAGTCAAGTAGATGAGACTACCCACAAGTTGATGATACAATGTGGCATCAACTAGAGGGGAAGAGCACTGAGCCTCAAGCTTGACTCCCGAAAGAAAGGGAGTCAGGGCAGGCTTACAATCAGCCATATAAAGTGTGCAAGGAGACCAAGAGCATACTTCGGCTGTGATAGTGTAATCCCAAAAGCTGACTATGAAATCTCTATCCTGAGAAAGTAGTGCAAAAGACCGAAGTCGGTCATAGAAAATCTATCATGCAAAGCAGATTTGACCATGCTAATGATAGATGCGGTGCTCCCCGTAATGATCAAATCATCAACATAGAGCACAACTATCAAGTGTGAGTCATCCTGTCGTAAAATGTAGACATTTGGATCGGAATGACACTTGGTGAACCCTGTTGAGAAAAGAAAGGAATCCATCTTGGTATACCCAGCCCTGGGGGCTTTCTTAAGGCCATAGAGAGATTTCCTTAGTCTGCAAACCAAGGAAGAACCCTAGATGAAACCCTGTGGCTACTCCATATAAATCTCCTCATCAAGATCCCCATGAAGAAAGTACTCTTCACATCCATATAATGTACAACCCAACCATGAGTTGCGGCAATAGCAAGTGTCAAGCGAATGAAGTTCATCTTGGATGCAGGCACAAAGGTCTCTGTATAGTCAACACCTGGAACCTTAGAGAAACCTTTCACAACAAGCCAAGCCTTATACTTATCCACACTGCCATCCGTTGCAAACTTGGTCTGATAGATCCACTTACATCAAACCATCTTTCTCCCCTTAGGGAGAGGGACTAACTCCCATGTGTTCTTCCTCATTAAGGAACTATACTCTTCCTCCATTGCTTGGTCCCACTCAGGAACCCCTGATGCTTCCCAAAATGTCTGTGGATCGGAAGTGGTAGCAATGAATGCATGTGGAAGATCCCAATGTTGTGATCGAGTACTTCATGTATCTAAAGGATCCCTAACAAGAGAACCCATTGAATCAAGTGTTTGTCGAGCCCAATGAGGTCTAGGTGGAGGTGGAGAATGAGGCTCCTCAACTACAAGTGGACCCTGTGGAGGTGTAACCCTGCGAATCAAAGTTGAAGAATTCTCATTATCTATATGAAGAATCTTGACCACTTTCCTAGATTGCTTCTCCACATGAGTCTTGAAGTTCTGAAATCTATCAAATACTTCACTCTTATGAATAATAAAGTAGACCCAAGTGAAGTGGGATTAGTCATCAATGAAGGTGAGGACATAGTGGGCCATACTAAATGAAGGTGCTAGAAATGGACCTGCTACATCATTGTGAACAAGTTGAAGAACTTCCAAATCTCTCCAAGCTTTCCCCTTATAAAAATTCTCCTCAGGATGCTTGCCCATGGAACAACCTGAACATACACCCTCTGAAAAATTGATTCGAGGTTGACTCGTGACCATGTCTTTAGTGCTGAGCTGTTGAAGATAGTGGTAGTTGAGGTGACCAAACCACTCATACCATAGCTTACTTTCTGAATTTGAATGAGTAAGCAAGGCCCTAAAAGGAGAACTTGGCACAAAGTGGGAGAATGAATAAAGCCTTGAGTTGTCATTGACTTGTCCCACTGCTACCAAGGCATCGTCATCAAGTTCCTTTACCATAACTGAATCAGGTGTAAACTCAACCTTTTTCCCATTCCCATAGTGATTGATTTGGTAGATAGAGAGAAGGTTGGTAAAAATGTTAGGAACATACAGAACATTCTCAAATGTTCCATCATCCATGTCAACTGAACCTTTCCCTTCAACCTCAACTTGTGTATCATCACCTATGTAAATGTGAGGTACCTTTGATGCCTCCAATGAAGAAAATTGCTCCTTTGTAGAACCTATGTGATAAGAGGCACCCGAGTCAAGTATCCACTACTGTGAAGAACCTGTTGTTGCCGTAAATGATTTCCCTTTTCCCTTAGACTGTGAGGAAGACGAAGGAGATGAATGCTTCTTTGTGTAGGCGGATGGCAAGTTGATTTTATTTTTCTTAAGAAGATTTGTCAACTCATCAACTTTCTTGGTGTGGCATCGGTGCTCATCATGACCATACTTCTTGCAATATGCACAAGTTGGTTTATCCTTCTTAGATGGAATCCCCTTCTTGGAAGAGGATGAAAAATCACCTTGTGATGGAGAGGATGATTTCCCTTTTTCTTGTTGTGGCTTTGACTTAGATTGCTTCTTCTTCTTGTTGGAATCTTTTCCTTGACTCCCTTGAGTCCCTTGATTAGCCACCAAAGCCTTGGACTTTGAAGACTTGAGAAGCCCCATGTTCAACAACTTAGATTGTTCCAATATCAACATTTTTGTGAAAGCATCAAATGAAGGCATAGTGTAGGAACTCCCCACTGTCAAATGATGAGTTTGGAAACTTGAAACAAATGCTGCATATTATGGTGCAAGCTTGTCCAACAAGTTGAATATCAACTGAGCATCCTTTTTGTCAATTCCATAATCCTTAAGCTTTGCTCTTAGCTCATTTGCTTTGGTGACATAATCTTGGATTGTATCAAAACCCTTGGGATCCAAGTTGTTGAGCTCATTTTCAATCTTGTAACATCTGATTTCATCAACTTGACCATACAATTTATGAAACATATCCCAAGCATCTTTGATTGTAGTACACTTCTCAATGTGAAAAATGAGGTCATCTAATACATAATTATGCAAAGTTCCAAGAGCCATGAAATTCTTAGTGAGCCATTCTAACTGAGCATTAGGATCAGCCTTAGGATCAGGTGGTGCTACTATTGTTCCATAAATGTAATGTGTGAGACCATTTTCCATTAATTTTCCATGATGCATAATTATGCGGAGTTAAAGGTGGAAATTTATGAGGACTTATTGCAACAAAACTGAAAGATCATAAGGAAAGAGAGGCACAATCACACAAGACAACCCCCCAAATTCACTCAATCAAAGAAGCCCCCCCAAAAATGATGATTTGGCACTTTATACTTAGTGCATGTACAATGGGCCACTTGCAAAAAATGGCAAAGTGGACTTTTGATTTCAACTTTACAATTGCCTTAATAAGGCCAAAGGAGATTCAAACTAATAATGCAAGAGATATAAACTAAGATCCAAGCAAATTACAAGTACCAAATAGGCCAAAATAGACCAATATCTGAAAGTACAATATCCACTCAAAATATCTGAAAAATGATCATATATTATTGAATTAGATGAAAAAATACGCACTTTCAAAAAAAATGGCACATAAAAGGGAGGTTGAATGAGCTCAAATGAAGCCTTTGAAATTGCAAAACCAAGGATTGGACAGGTATAGCTGAGAGAATCCAAAAATTTTGAAAAAACTGTGCACCAAAATTAGAAAATAACCACACCACTATGAAGAGCATGAAAAATTGGCCCAAATAAAAAATAATTGCACCCAAAAAGGAGCACAATTGAGCAAGTTATGAGCCTCCAAAGTTGACCCAAAAATCCAAACTGCTCAATAGAGAGGGGTCTAAAATTTTTCAAAAAAATGTTGACTGGGCATTGAATGGGCACTGACTAGGCACTGACTAAGCGACTGACTAGGAAAAAAGTGTTGACGTGGTAGCTGACTGGGCCTACGGGTGACGTGGCAGGCGATTGGGCTTGCAGGTGACGTGGCAGGCAAAGGTGGGCCTAGTTGGCGATGGAGGTGGCCGACGGTGGAAGTCAGGTGGCCAGCGGTAGAAGTGGTCTTCCAGCGGTTGGGCAGCGATGGTGCTAGAGGGATGGCGGTAGGCAGCAAGCCGGCATGAGGTGTCTGGTGGGGCTGTTGTCGGAGGGGTTGCCAAGGCCGGAAGGGCCAGCGAGAGTTGGTGGGGTTGTCATGCAACTGCCAAAGCGAGGGGTGCGATGGCCTATAGCAGGAGCTGCACTTAGGGGAGCTACGACCTGAGACCAGAGGTGGCAGCTATCAGAGGAATTGCCACTGGTGGGAGACAACCTGCATGGTGGCCACTGCAAAACCTACAAAAAGCGCGCTGCATAGTATAGCAGGGGGGGGGGGGGGGGGGGTGGGGGTCTATGGACCCCCAAACAAATGTATTTATTTTTTATTTTTTTTTAAATAAAAAACCCGAAAATGAAAAAAGAATTTTCAGAATGTTTTTTTTTTTAAATAAAAAATCCGAAAATTTCGTACCGTACCGCCCAAATTGGGAAAACAATTTCTCCACACCCAAAATTTGACTTTCGCCAAAATAGGTCGATTTTATACTTGATTTTTATGGAAACGACCTCCCAGATGCAATGGTGATGTTGAAAATGCTCTAGGATGCCTCCAAAATGTGCAGTACCTCAGATCCAAAAATAGAAGCCTTCTAAGATGTCTCCCAAAAACCAATCAATGAAACCCCAATAGCTTTGGTACCATATGATATTTTTCCAAGATCAAGGGCATAATGACCATTAGAATGACAAGAAAAACTATATTCTCATCAATATACAAAATGACCAACTGGATTAACCAATACAATGAATATGAGTCTATTTATATAGGCAAGGCCATATGGATATACGAGCACACAATCATGACATGTGGCTCAATTAGAAACAAGGGTAGGTAAGAAATACTAGGGGTAGTTAGGAGAAATAATATAATATTCCACAAGAGGTGGATGACCCACCGAATGTGGAGTGTAATAGCAAAATAAGACCACAAAAGGTGGAATTTCTCCTACAAGCTATATCTCTATGTGCACACTTCCCTAAGTGTCTCATATCCAAACTACAAAGAGATGCATTATCCTAAGTTAACTTAAGTAAAGTGTAATAGTATCCATGATGAATATTTATTTACACCAACATATATCTTCCTGTTCAATTTCTAGCCAATTCAAGTTTGGGTTTTGAAATGGCAGTTCACTCTCATGAGTCAAAACCAATCTAACAAGGACAGCTCATGATAGCAGACACTCCTTTACCCATTTTCAAAAGGTGGTGCATTAAATTTTATCTATAAGGGTGATAGTATTAAGTGCTACAACACATGTTGCCATCTTTATGTGTCCTTAATTTCTTAATCCTATCATTAATGATAGTAGCAAGCATATCTTCTTGGTTTCCTTCTTGGAGAATGTGTGCCATATGTCGGCATGGCGGGTTGAAGTTGGTAATGGTAGAAGAAATTGCCTTCATAGAGTAGATAAACTTAATCAATTTCACTGGTGATTAATTATAACCTGCTTCTTGTCAATACTCATGTCACCACATCAATAGGGCTATTGCATCAACCTTGAGTCATGTTCTTGAGAAACATGTCGACTTCTAAGTCAAGTGTGTGGTTCCTCCTTGAAGGTTTCATGAATTGACAACACAAGCGTGTCATGAAATCAAACAGAGTAACAACTTCTGAACTGCTTCAAAAATCAATCAAAAACATGACCTCCTTGAATCCTCAAGAAGAACGATCGACCTTTAGTGATTTATCTCAACCATGTCAGGTGATTGGATACTTTCGAAACTTGAGAACCTTGTAACAAAGTTAATAAGGCAAAGGACTGATGACTTAGTTTTGAAAATGCATAAAGCCATGACTCGAGATTCACATTATTGAAGCGAATGAAGGAAAACCCTAAAGAAACCTTCAAGGCATGGAAAAATTTTATGACATGCTGGCAAAATTTAAATTTCATTGGTAACATGGACTCTAAATGGGCACAAGGACTAGTCAGCTGGAGAGAACCTCAGAATCTTGAATAAGATTAGTACCTTATCCATTGGGATACAGAGTCATAAAGAAAACCAGAAAGGAAGGGTGATGCTATGCAGATGGGAGGAGGGGCAAGTGGGCACAAACCAAAATGAATGGACCCAAAAGGGACCAAACATAGGAAAACAAAACTAACCACAAACCAAAATCACCTAAATATGTATATGGCCATGAGGCCCTATCCTAGAGACAGACATAAATTTTCAAGCAAAACCATTAACGGGATAAGAGGTGTATATACCTGTGTCAAACGGGGGGTTGTGACCATATGATACAAGGAGAAATGGCCAATACCCAACGATAGCTCTAGTGCTAAAATTGTGATTAATGATATGAAAAAAATTCTTGTACATGCATTCATGTCCGAACAACCATCCATCTTGATACCCTTCTTGATCATAAACAATGATACCTTCGCGATTTTCTCAAGGTAGCTGAAAGTCATCCTCTTTATTACTTTCTTCACCAATCAATTCACCCAACACTAATCAGATACTTGCATCTTCACTAACTAAGGAATCATAAACAATGTCATTCATAAACAAGCCATCATCAGTACGGACCTTCAAGTCAAGTTTTGGACAATCAACAAAATGAACATCATCACCTTCCATTTGTGTATAGCGGCCTGGAAAATCAAATTTATCATCCATGATGTTAGAGATAATTTTAAGAACATATCTCTCCTTTTCAATTTTATCATGAGGCCGGGAATCGAATAATTCAAAGAGGGAATTATCCCAAATTATTGAATTTTCACCAAACCTTGTTGGCACATATAATGGATTGAATGTTCTCTAATCATATTTACTCTCAGGGTATCTTGGTTGTCTCGCTTCTATTGACACCATCATGACATCTTCTTTACGCATGCTACTACTTGCAGCTTCAATTGAACATACTAGAGAAGGATTAGGAATGAAATTTTTTTATTGCATACCCAAAGCTAAAACAAAATATGTGCATCACTTTCTAACAACAATGGATCAAACCTAAAAAGAACTTCTTCTCCAATATTTACATCAAAAGAATCAAAAAACTAGAAAATCATACCTTTTTCAGAATCACAGGGGTCATTAATAAATGTCTCTATTTAAACTTCTATAACATGACCTTTCTTATCTACAATGCCACACTGAAAGTCATCATCAGAGCCATTCAGGAATCGGTTTGGGATGAAAAGTTCCCTGCATACATCTAATGGTGTTTCACCTTCGGGGGAACCAAATGGTAAATCCTTTGGCTTGGTTGGTATGCATGTGGAGAGAAATTTAGGCTTGTCACTTCTGGTTTGGTGTACATCTCCTATTTGTCGATGATTACGACCCCAAAATTCTACCGACATTGTCTTAGAATCTTATTCTCCAAGGACTAAGAAATTGTATGAGGATTGTCCTTTTAATGTTTTAGTCACAGCCTAATAAGTTTCTTCTTGACCATATCCCTTATATGTGTTTTTTTAATAGTAGTGAAAATTTTTAATCATCTTCACCAATGCTTTCTTTTAAATCATTCCAAGGGCATGCAAGCATTTGATCGATCCTACTATTCATTTTTTAAAACATAAATTAGTTGTTCAGTCAAACTTGCTCTGGAAATATACATTTTTTGAGGTCTTAGATAAACAGATTCATCAATCTTATTTCTCAAGAAGGAACCATACTACAAGAGCTTACAGGTTAGTTTTCCCTAGTAGAGTCACCAAAATATATTGGTTAACAGATTTGTCTTTCTCAAAAAGTAATAGAATGACTCAATGTGCCCAGCATGAAAGACAAATAAGTAACTAATAGTTGGAGAGATCACTAATAATGATACCAATTGTTAGACACAATGCACCACTGAGAGGGGGGTGAATAAGTGGTTCTCAAACTTTTCTCTTTTGTTGTCCTCTATGAGCATACCAGTTAATGGATCTAACTCTATGCAGACTTACTAGTTAGTAGGGAGATCTACACAAGAGCAATCACACAAGGAACATCACATAACACCAATATATACGAGGAAAACACAAGATGGTAAAAACCTCAGTGAGCAATGCTACTGGAGACTACTGCTCCAATCTGACCTCACAATGAAAACATTGTTACAAAGTATACGGCACGTCCCAAGGAACACCAACCCCTAACTTTATGGGCTACAACCCAAAGGAGCACCAACCCCTAACTTTAGGGCACCTACCCAAGGAGCACCAACCCCTACACCAAGCTACAACTCAGTGTTCTTAAAGTAAACTTCAAATACAAAAGTAGTTATCTTGTTACAAGTGAATCTTGCAACCATTTGATATACCTTACTCTGTCGATGAGATACCTTCTCTGCAACACTTACTCACTTCTCTTTCTACTCATACCTATTGCTTCTCTGCTAGTATACCCTACCGGTACACTTCTTCTGCTCTTCTTCTCTCCAGTACCTCCTCCTCACTACTCTGCACTTTACCAGTGCTAAACTCTACCAGTTCATCATCTTCCTTCTCTTTAGTACTATTCACTTTTTCTCTACCGGTATAACCACTACTGGTTCTATTCTTCACTCTCCCTGTTGTCTCAGATACTCTCTAAGAACTTGGCTGATTTGCTCTCACATGCAAAAGAAACACTTAGTCACTTTGCAATAGCACAAAATATATTTCTTCTCTTCAGCATCAACACCTAACAATGTATTTTGCTTTCATATTTATAGATTGGCTTTCTCGCCAAAAGACAATTCAAAATTCAGGCAGTTAGGGTTTCTTTACTATCCTTGAGGAAAACCAAATCCAATCAGATCCTGTCTGATCTAATCATCTAGACTACCAATTATATAACTCTGCCATTAATGCGCCTTCTAGATCACTCCTTCCATCTCTTGTGATTTGATTTTTACCCTATCGACTGGTCTCTTGGTCAAACACCAATATTTGGTTCTACTGTTTCCTTCATCTGCCTCGATCTCCTCAATCACTCTTAGCTGGCTCGTAGTTGTCCTCCAAACCTCGAGCCACAAACCCCTACAATACTTCTACAACATGTCCTATTATTTGTGGAACCTTCCATTAATGTTGACCAACCCTGTAACTACCCCATCGGTGTATGTTCCATCTTTATCCAAATGTAGGTTCACCACCTTGACTCCAAGTGGCATCCATGTCTACCATCTATCAGCTTGGCTCTTCATGTCAGTCCAGATAGGATCATCGACCAAACACTTCTACTGGTATACAAACCCTACCGGTATCTTACACTCTACTAGTTAATTCATCATGTCTGCTCTCTACTAAACTACCGATGGAACACCTTGACCGGTCACCATACATGTCTCATTTGAGCATGCTCATTCCCACAAGGTGGGAAGACAACTACATTTGCACCTTTCTCATATTACTAGTGGACTTACATACTGGTAAACCTTCTTGATGACACTCTGTCATAAACCTTCACCAGACACCATCTTCAGTCAGGCCACTTCCTCTCTTTGCATCTTCTCAGCCTTACCTTCTCCTTGATTAGCTAGGATCATATCACAAGCAGTTTGTCAAGATGACAAACACATCACATTCCTTTTGTACCAGTATTTCAACATACCTTTACCTCTTCTCTCTTATCTCAAAGAATCATGATGCACAGCATGCATACCTAGAGATAATTTCCACTTACCAGTGGAGTGGCATCTTGTCTTCTGCATCCTGCAGTGTTCTCATCTGACTTCCCTATTTGTGTAGAATTTCTTCAAATAGGCACATGTAATCTAGTGTGGGCACATTCACTATCAGTCATCTCTTCATATGGTGACTGCAACTTCATCAAGTGGGAGTCATGCTATCCTGCAATGTTACATCATAATACCTGTTCATTCTTCTCCTCTAGTGTTGATGTGATTTGGGTAACATTTTGCCTCTTCATCACAAACAACTGCTCAAACACCTTGACCATCCTTCTTGTACACTAGTCATTACCTTTGCAGGCTAACAACCACTCACTTGGTTGATTTGAATTTCCCATGTCAACATGTCACTTACCAGTTGACATCCTTTCCTTATCGGTGAAATAGTGTACCGGTATTGATCACCTTACCATCTCATCCACACAAGTGAGGCACTTTTTAGCCCCAATATGGAAAGCTAACGTATTGAAAGGGGAGGGGTGAATCAGTACTCCAAAATCTTTCTTCAATAATAACCTTATTGTTATGCATAAATAGAATAGTGCAGTAACATAAAATAAAGTTAAATCAAACAGATAACAATCATACATGATTCACTCCATAACACATATATTTTGGTTACCCAAAAACTCTTGGTTAGAGATAAAAACTGTGGTGGGGATGGCACCCACAACTTCACTACTACAATAATAAAGATTGCTCGATTAGAGCTACATTTAGCTATTTGTGATAGCTTACCCTATTAGGAGTAACAAGATCTATTAGATCTACCTTGCTAAAGGATTTTACAACATTAATCTGAATGTTGCACCTAGTTAGAGGATTTATAATTTATAGATTTGGTTAGAGTCTTTTACCCCGTTAAAGGTTTCTCTTACACTTTACAATATTACAATAAAATCATTACAAATATCTACAACTTTACATCTGAAATGTTATAGCAGATTCTATGTGCTTAGAATAAGATTACCTTGCTTATAGCATACCTTGGTAACCCATATTATAACTCGGTAAACCCTTCTGTTTACTCTATCCTTTGACTATTCTCTGATAACCTTCTCGGTGACCTCTCTGTGTCTTTGTAATAGTCTTCCTTCATACATACTCTTTTTTTTACTCTCTTCCCATGTTGTATACATAGATCTCTTAAAATGGTGATCTAATTCATTGCTTCAATCTTACAAACAAGATTCCTCGAATGAATAACTAAACAAAATATTTCATTGGTTAGATTGACCTTGCAATCATACACAATCTTCTAGTGCAATTTCCAATGTAATAATCGTTAAATGTGCCTCGATCTTGTAACACGTTTTCATGTGCATGTCTAGGTTCAATGTATCTAGTAACATGTTTCACTCAGTGTGTTAACTTTATTGCTCGGTAGCCATAAAAAGATACTCGGTAAACAGCTTAGTGAATATTGTGTTTTGTGACTGCTTTCTTCTGTAACCGACTACACTGTTCATACTGACTTCTCTGTGTGTACCAACTACATGATTTGGTAATGCTAACTAACTAGAATATATAGTATGACTTTGAATATAAAAACTAATGGCAATTTGATAAGTAGTAACAATCTCCCCTTTTGACATTAGTTGAGATGTTTGACAAAAACTACTTTCAAAGTCATAACTCAAAAATCTATATACTTTGCAAAATGACTACACTTGACAATATATACAATAGTCAATGAAATAGTATATGCATATATACTCCCCTTATCATTATTTTGTACATAACTTGGATTTTGCATGCTTAGTTTTGTTTTTTGCTTGTGTGCTCTGATTGCTCTGTATATTCTGCTTGGTATACTCCCCTTGTATACAATACTCAAAATTGTGTCACTCTCCAAATATAGTATTACTCCCCCTTTGTCTGGTATTACTCCCCCTATGTAGTATTATAGTATTACTCCCCCTTTTTGACAAACATCAAAAACTTAATTTCCATTTGGGGGCGATAATTGATCAAAAATAGATTTATACTTGTTCTGAGCATCAGTGAGGGCGACTAAGAGTGAATCCTTTATACTTTCCATTAATGAATTTTGTGCTTGAATATCAGCTAATAGTGATATTAAGCCATCAAGAGTGCTTCCCTCTTGTGTAGTTGATAGGCATGTAGCTCTGTTGATCTATTCCTGTACTGATGAGAGATGAGGAAGGAATAATGTCTAAAGGGTCATTATATCCATCTTGATCTTATGCTCTTCATTTCTGAGTTCTAACTGTTGAGCCATGAGCTGTTGAAGCTTGGTATAAAATTTTTGAATTGAATTAGGCTTGGTGGTCAACTTAGTTGAGAGATTGGTGATCTCTTTCTCAATTGCATCAGTTTTATTTTTGATATCTTTAATGAATAAGGAAAATGTATAAAGTTTCTGAAATAAATAAAGAATATGCTTGAGTTGAGGGGATAATTCAACAATGAATTTGACAAGCTTTACTTTCCCTATAGCTAGAGCTTTTTGTACCTCTTCAATCATTTTTGTTGTAAGCTCTTTATCTTTTAGCTTGCTTAAGTAATCAGATGCATCAACTCCAGATGTTTCTATTTGAGTAAGGAGTTCATCCAGTTGAATGTGGATGGCTGCATCGGTTGACACTGTTGCTGAAGGTAGAATTTTTGTTAGTAGTGTCTTGACCTTCTAAAGTACTTTATTCTTCTTTTGAATAGCCAATTGTTTTTCCTATTCGGCCTTTGCTTTGCATAATTCACCGAAATCAGTAAGTGCTTGCCCTTTTAATTTTGAGATATCCACATTGGGCAACACTATCGGTTTAGTCAAATCAATTTTGAAACTATGCTTTCTCACCTTCTTCTCTTTTCCTTTGGTCGGTTGCACTAAGACAAGTGCTTGTGAGGCTTGTTGACCCTTGGTAGATTGCTTGGTAGATGCAACACTTTGGTTGGTTCCTGTAGCCATTGTAGTGTCCTTGGGTGTCTCGGTGCTAGGGGTCTTAGCTGTAACATTTGCAGTGCTTGATGGTGCTTGAGACGTCTAATCTTTAGTTGTATCTTTTGCTGCTTCAGACTTGTTACCTTTAGTGCCTTTTTCTATATCCTTAGGAGCTTCAGTTGAGACAGGTGGCTTCACCGGTGGATAAGGCTGAACTTGTTCTAAAACAGATTCACTAGATACAAGTTTTGCATAGGTAGTGTCTTCAATCATTTCCTACTCTGGTGCTTCTTCATCCATGACATCTTCATCAATTTCAATAGTGTTAGTTGGGTCTTGCTTGGTAGCATCAGGACCTTGCTCGGTGACATGAGGATCTTGCTTGGTGACATCAACAATTTCAACTTGAGATTGTTCACTGACATCCTTTAGTTTTAAGATTTCCTGCCACTTGGCTTTTGTCTCATTTTCCACGTCAATGTATAGCCCATTCATCAATTTTAAAGCTCTCTGTTTGAAAAGAAATTTAGAATTGTATGTTGTCAAATGTTCCTTGATTTCTGCTACAGACATATCAGGGAATAGATGGACTAGACTTCTTTCTCTTATTTGTCTCTTTGAGTCCATTGCATATTTCCATCTGTTATCAATATGTAAGTATAATTCACTCGGAAGTGACTTTACTAGTTCTAATGGAGCTAGCCGAAACTTTAGAAGTGTGCAGATGACAGCTTCTTGAATTTGTCACTTCTCATCATTATTCCTAGTCTCATGCTTAACATATCTAAATCCTACAAATCCACCATATTCTTTAAGATTGGCACAAAAATTTTCAACACTATGAATATTTACCTTTTTGCTTTTTACAATTTGAAATTTGTTCGCATCATCAGATTCTGTATCACTAGACTCTTTTGCCAAAATGAGTCTCCGTGTAGATTTCTTATAGGTCTTGGTTACCTTGGGTACAGTAACACTCTTTTGTTTCTTACTTGGTGATGCAGCTGATGCTCTAGTTTTGGGTCTCTTTGTTGGTGGAGTCAGTAGGGCCTTTGAAATGTCTTGTTTCTTTCTTTTCAAAACTTTACCCTTAGGCAACTCGGTACTTAATGTTATTGCTACCTCTTGAGCTTCTGATTCCTCTTCGGTAATGGCAAGAGTTCCTTTGATAGGTGTAGAGGAAGATTCTTCTCTGAATTTTTCAGATAAAACCTTTATCATTTTTGTAGCTTTTCTTGTAGCCTTAGGTACTACAATGCTCATTTTTACTTTTTCCTTCACCTATTCATATGTTCCATATCTTAGTTCGGTAGCATGCCTTGGCAACGATAGATAGGCATCAATTTTGTGTTGTGTTATATCATAGTCAATCTCATAACCCATTGGTGGAAAAGATTGAGTCCTTGGTTCAACAACATTCATATAACAATAATCGGTGTCTACCTCAAAACATATATCATCCTTATATTTTTCTACCAGTTGTGGTGGAATCCTGTACCTGTTGTGCATCTTCTCTTGAAATTTTCTGAAATAGTCATCCATGATATCATTAAAGTTATCTCCCAGTTTCTTGATAAAATCATTGATTTGATGGGTGATAGGTTCGGTGTAGCTACCAAACTACTTTACCGACTAAGGGAAAGAACTTCTCAAAGTAGAAAAACATGCATACAAGAAGTGAACCAAACTTCAGTGTATTTGCCAAGATGTTCTTCTTCGGCTTCCTTATTGTGTTCAGGTTCTCAAACAAGTTCTTCAATAGTAGTTCACATAAATCTACTTTCATTCCCTTCTTCACTATTTTGTAGGCCAAGTCAACTGCAGCACATGGTACACTATTTTCCCTTGCAGATTGGAAGAAATAGTAACCAATTACTCTAATTGCAAACTTGAGTTTTGCATCAGTGACATTGTTCAATTTCAGTCCTCGGTAATCAGATTCTACTCTAGTTAGACTGATTAGCTCCTTCTGTGATATCATTTTTTGTTCTCATGCATGATCATAGATAGGATACCCAGTGATCACATGAATGATTTCCTTAGTGATTTTGAATGGTTGCTCCTCTAGCCACATAAAATCATCATGTACTCTGCTCAAGACAAACTTAACCCACTGGGGTTTGAACACATAGGGATAGGCTAGGGCTTCAGTTAATCCCTTGATTTTGATTTGCTCGAATTTGCTATCCATTTTGCCATCAGTACAAAGTTCATCATATGTGTCACTAATCTCAACATGTTCAAGTTCCTCAACACGGCATTTGGTGAAGAATCTAACATCTTCAACTAACAAGACTCGATCCGGGATGAGTGAAAATGCAGTTTTGTCATCCGATTTAGAGGCGAATTTGGGAGTTAAAGAATACTTCAGTGAGGGCTTCTCCACATTTTTGACAACTACGGGATCTTGAATCTTGGGTGCCATTGTAGGTTTCTGGTAAAATTTAGCAAACTATCCTTAGGGTTTACAAATGATTGATGCTTCACACTCGGTAGATAATAGCAATTTGACTAGATTGGAAACCAGCTTGACAGTGTGAATAGATTTGATGTAAATACCTTTAAATTTCCTTTGAATGAAGTTTGATCACCTTGATTCACTCTGCTCTACTCTCTTGAAAACTTGGTGAATGAAAATGACCGCAAAAATACCTTTAAGTACTCAAAAATACCTTATCAGGCTCCATGCAAGTTAGGTCAAAACATTAAATGCACTCGGTTCACCTTTTACCAATTTACTCCTTTTTTTTTCATTTTAACCGAGTAATCGAATTTCCTTCATTAACCAACTTGATAGGCTTCCTGTATACACCGACTTGACAGGTTTCCTATAAAGTACTTTTGATATAATTTCAAACTGACTAATTGCATCTTAACTATGCAGATTTTGAATTTTGTACATAATAGAATAGGAGCTGTTATGATTTAACCTTTAGATAATGTAGTCCCTTCATACCTTTTTTGATTAATTTGGAATAGGTGCACCTAACTCAGTAGGTAAGGTTCTTTCTTCATCTGACATGATTTCCTTCTTTTTCCAAATCATCTTGAATTTTTCTTTTATCTTTTCAGTGTCTCTTCTAGGTTGATCTCTGCAATCTCTAGTTAAATGTCCAACTTTGTGACAATGAAAACATGTCATACCAGGATTTCTCCATGATCTTCAGTTGTTCATTCCAAACCTTATAAAACAGTTGGCACTAATATGTCCATATCTTCCACAATATTCACACCATATCCTTGTATTGTAATCCCATGGTACTACTGCATATTGTTGGTAAGGATCTGTGTGAGTTCGGTAACCTCTAGTGTTTGCTCGGTGTGGATATCGCATGTAGTTATTTTGCTTAGACTAGCACTTCTTGGTATTATGTCCATATCTATTACAGTTTCTACAAAACTTTTTGAATTTTACCTTTTGATAGTTGTTAACAAACTTTGTCCTACATTGATTAGATGTGTGACCATATTTATTGCAATAGTAAAAATATCCATTGGACTTAGTGATATTCGATTGCTTACCTTTTCTAATCTGGCATATGTTGGTAGTATGACCTTGATTTCCATAGTAGTAGCAAATAGGCTTCTCCCTTTTGATGTTATTCCTATTTCCAGCTTGCTTTGATGATTCTCCTCTCTTGGTAGTATGAATTCCTTTCTCAGTTGATTCTTTTCCTTTGTAACTGAGTCCTGCATCTTTGTTGGGTCTTCTTGTATTCAGTTGCTCATCCAACATCTTTGATGCTTCATAACTCTTCTTCAATGTTTCCTTGGATTTCTTCTCTGTTTCAAGTTCACCAGTCACCCTTGATACTTCAAGTTTCAATGCTTGATTTTCATCATTCTTTAGAATTGATTCATGATGTGCATAACCTAGTTGATTGGTCATATTTTGTTGAATACCAGTTAGCCTTATGATTTCATCATCCTTATCAAATACTAAGACTTCAAGTTGTTGTTTCTCACTTTGTAGATCTCTTGCTTTATCCTTAGCTATCCTTAATGCATCTAGATTTTTAGTCATCTATGTACTGAAATGTTCATGTTCTCTTTTCATTGCTTTTTGTTGATCAGCCAATGCTTTGTTCTTTTCTTTCAACATTCCAATCATTTCTTCAGTCTCTTCAGATATACTATTTTTAGATGATGTCTTGATTTGTTCCACTAACTCTTGAGAATCCTGCAAGTCATCAGATAATCTTCTTCTTACTTTCAGAGATTTTTGCATTTGCCTTTGCATGTCTGCAATCACTTGATTTGCATGATCTAGCTCTTCTTGTAGCTATACAATCCTCTGAGATTGTTTATAGCCTTCCATTGATAAGATCTTTCTCTTCAGGTAGTTAAACCCTTTTCCAAGATTCAAGCTCTGATACCAATTGTTAGGCCCAATATGGAAAGCTAATGTACTGAGAGGGGAGGGGTGAATCAGTACTCCAAAACCTTTCTTCAATAATAACCTTATTGTTATGCATAAACAGAATAGTGCAATAACATAAAATAAAGTTAAAACAAATAGATAACAATCATACATGATTCACTCCATAACACATATATTTTGGTTATGCAGAAACTCTTGGTTAGAAAGAAAAACTGCGGTGGGGATGACACCCACAACTTCACTACTGCAATAATAAAGATTGCTCGGTTAGAGCTACATTTAGCTATTTCTAATAGCTTACCCTGTTAGGAGTAACAAGATCTGTTAGATCTACCTTGCTAAAGGATTTTACAACATTAATCTGAATGATGCACCTGGTTAGAGGATTTACAATTTATAGACTTGGACAGAGTCTTCTACCCTTTTAAAGGTTTCTCTTTCAACTTCACAATATTACAATAAAATCATTACAAATATCTGCAACTTTACATCTGAAATGTTATAGCAGATTCTATGTGCTCAGAATAAGATTACCTTCCTTATAGCATACCTCGGTAACCCATATTATAACTCAATAAACCATTCTGTTTACTTTGTTCTTCGACTGTTCTCTGATAACCTTCTCGGTGACCTCTTTGTGTCTCTGTAACAATCTTCCTTCATACATACTCTTGTTTTTACTCTCTTCCCATGTTGTATATATAGATCTCTTAAAACGGTGATCTAATTCATTGCTTCAATCTTACAAACAAGATTCCTCGAATGAATAACTAAACAAAATATTTCATTGGTTAGATTGACCTTGCAATCATACACAATCTTCTAGTGCAATTTCCAATGTAATAACAGTTAGATGTGCCTCGATCTTGTAACACATTTTCATGTGCATGTCTAGGTGCAATGTATCTAGTAACACATTTCACTTGGTGAATATCAACTTAATGTGTTAACTTTACTACTTAGTAGCCATAAAAAGATACTCCGTAAACAGCTCGGTGAATACTGTGTTCTGTGACTGCTTTCTTCTGTAACCAACTAGACTGTTCATACTAACTTCTCTATGTGTGTCGACTGCATGATTTGGTAATGCTAACTGACTAGAATATATAGTATGACTTTGAATATAAAAACTAATGGCAATTTGATAAGTAGTAACAACACTAACTCATGTACTAGTGACTCCTAAGGTCATCTTTCTTACCTTATTGGTGTTCTGCAACACAAGGTGATATCAAAGATATCTCAACCCATACTCCTCCTTGATAGTGTTGCACATACACCTCTCATGTCGGTAGTCATCCCATACCAGTTGACATCAATGACAACACAATGCCAACAATATCCCCCTTTGGCATTAATGTCAACACATGTAGTATCCGGTATACTTCAGTATCTTTCTCCCCCTTTGACAACAATGGCAAAGGGTACTGTCAGGATATTATTTCTCTTTTTATGTACCGGTCACTGACAAAATTATTTATCCCCCTTTGTCGTCATTGGATGTAACTCCCCCTTTGATACCACTTGTTATCTTGTCACCAAATTTTACATCCTCTCAAGTCACAACACTTGAGTTGGGGGTCTTAACCATAAAATAACACCAATTGAGTATGCAGGTCTAATCCTATTTGATAGAGAACTCAATTGCAGAAAGACTGATACCAATTGTTAATGTATCAGTGAATACTACTTACCTATCGGTCATCTTGCAACACCTCTTGTTTGATTACAAATTTATTTATAATAAAATGTAATTGTACCATGAATACAATCAACTAGAGGACAGGCAGATACCCATAACCATCATGGGTATGCTTACTGTAGTTTCCATCTCCTGTAGTTTGGGTAGTCAGTATCCTTACAAGTTCAAGCATGTCGGCTCTTCATCATGAGCACTTGAACTCCCCCTGAGTCATATATCTTAGGTTCTCATCACTATTCAAGTCCAATATCGGGAAGCCAATCTTCACCATATACCGGTTGATTTGTGCATATATGATCATTTGATAATTCTTCAGTTCCATTGTATCCACCACAACTTATGACATGATCCTGAATTCACATAATGCCATACAATAACATCATCATGCCTTAAAATAAACTAGTTAGCCCAAAGATATGCAAGATTGCATGATCAACAACTGGACCCACTCATGTCATTTAGGTCTTCATCAACACCACCTGAGACATAGCTTCACTCCATGCTACCGGGGATATTGCAATGATCTCCAACCTCATTGTCTTACATAACCTGCAATTACCTATTAGCAATCATACCGGTAACAATTTGCATATACCAGTATCTTGTACTAGTTCATTATCACTACCAGAGCTCTTTCATATGACTCCTCACATCTTGTGTCACCATGTATCTAATTCCAATTGTTATCTTGTCATGCACAAACACATCAATAGTGATCCAGCATTCATCTGTAGGTGTGTAGTCAAGGAAGCCTCTACACATACTTATCTTTTCATTCTCATTCTTCATATAGACAACAACATGTCCTTCCATGTTTCCTTCATCACTGAGGGGTTGAATGATAAATTCAATGTAATACTCCCCCTAATGTCCTACATCTCCTTTAGGCCTTAGGAGATATCACATGTGTAGTGAGTGCACAATGGCGGTCCATGGTCTTCTTGCTCCATGCTTGCTTGGTCTCATTTTCAGGCTTGGGAGAAGGTCTTTCCTTCTTCTACTGATGGGTCATTTCATTTCTTGATTCTCCATTACTACCAAAAGTAGTACTATAGTAGGACACAACATCCATCCCAACTTCATGTTTGGGGAATCTCTTGACATACCGGTTTTACCAACTTCTTCTAGTCATGTCGCTGAGACTGGCAACCGAAATCGGTGGACCTCTTGCTCTTGCAGGGAAATTTCTCCTTTGGTTCCATGCAGGTCTCTAACTTCCATATGCTCTATATACACTTTTTTGCAAAGCATAGTTATACCAACCACCATGTGACTGAATTTTCCTCTTCGTCCACTTAGACTCTCTATGGCCAAAACCATTGTAGTTATGATAAACAACATTTGCATAACCGAGAGAGGGAACATACATGTATCTACTCCTGGATACATTTTTCTCATATGCATGATGTCTGTGAGATCCTATATAATTCTTCCTAGATCTCTTTCTACATTCCTCTGCACTATGGACATAAGCATTACATGCAAAGCAATAACTGATAAAGGATAGCATATGACTTACAAATTTATTTTTCCCTGCATGAGGAGATCTTACTAGTTTTGCATCTTCATTTCTTCTTCTTTGAGAATGGATCCTTGGTTGTCCATTTTGTGTAGCTCTCCCATCTGATCTCTTTTTCTCCCATACTTGCTTCCCCTATGGGTGGTAGCAAATTTTTGTCCTCTACTGGTAGAGGGTCTTATTTGTTGCTTCCTTATCTTCCTACTTCTGGTGAATTTGTCTTCTCCCATTTTCCCTTTACCTTTGGGATCTGCATTATTCTTCCTTTTTGCAGCATTGGTCTTCACCTCGGTCTGCAAGTCCTCACCACTTTTGGTTAGGTCAGCCTTCATTCGAGGATCATTTCTAACTGGGAACATCTGGCCATTGTTTCCTCCATTTGAGGAGATAAACAAAATGTCATTGTGGGGGACATTCTTGTTGGTGGAGCATTCACTGGAACCACTTTCTGGTCCTTTGGTATTATTGACATGCCTTTTCTTCTTCAACATTTTGTCCAAGGCATCATGGCTGCCATCATCCTGGATTCTCACCTTGAGCACATCTTTACATTTCTCAAGATCATTTTGGAGGACCTCTATATCTCCGAGTAGCTTCTGATGTTGTTTATCTTTTATCTCTAGCTGAGAGGCTAGATCTTCACACCAGCACACCTTTGTGTTCTTTGCCTGAGAATTCAACTATAAGAAGCATTTATCAGTATCTTCAAGGCATTTTGTCATCCAGTCCTGCTCTACTATAGCAACATTCTTGAATAGCTTGTATTCCCTTCTAACTCTGATGAGTTATTCAAGTGCATTCACAAGCTCATCTTCAAGATCAACTTCTGCTTCATCCTCTTCTTCCCCTTCCTCATCACTTCCAAACATATCTTGCCAGTGGGATCTATTTTCCCTGGCACTTTCAGATGTGTACACCTCTTATTCATATTCTTGAGCCATGAAGAGGTGGGTTCCTTCTTTACTACTTTTGTTGCTACTAGCAGATCTATCTTCATCATCCTTATAAGCATGAGATGTGTTTCTCACATTTCCTTCACATGTTGGTTCTGCAGTAGTGGGCTCATTTCCATAGAGCCTCTTCAATATTTCCCATAAGGTCTTTGTTGTGGTGCATCTGTCCACCTATGAGGAGACATCACTGGTGAGACCACTGAATATAGCCTTCATTGCTTCTTCATTGCACTAGTTTATTCTTTCTTCTATAGATCTGGTAGGAAGACTGAATTTTTTGAGGATACCATCAACTACTGACATCCATACATCAAACCCTAAAGAGGGTAGGAAGACTTCCATTCTACAATTCCAAATAGAAAATTTTAAACCATCAAATACAAGAGTAGAGATTGACACTAGACAAACCATTGTGTCCTTAGGCTGGAATCTACCCAAGTTGGAGAACACTCTTCTAACTGGGAACTTGTGCTCTGATACCAATTGTTAGACACAATGCACCACTGAGAGGGGGGTGAACCAGTGGTTCTCAAAATTTTCTCTTTTGTTATCCTTTATGAGCATACCGGTTAATGGATCTAACTCTATGTAGACTTACTGGTTACTTGGGAGATCTGCACAAGAGCAATCACAAAAGGAACATCACATAACACCAATATATACATGGAAAACCCAAGATGGGAAAAACCTCGGTGAGCAATGTTGCTGGAGACTACTGCTCCAATCCAACCTCACAATGAAAACACTGTTACAAAGTTTAGGGCACCAACCCAAGGAGCACCAACCCCTAACTTTATGGGCTACAACCTAAAGGAGCAACAACCCTTGACTTTAGGTCACCTACCCAAGGAGCACCAACCCTTGCACCAAGCTACAACTTAGTGTTCTTAAATTAAATCTTAAATACAAAAGTAGTTGTCATGTTACAAGTGAATCTTGCAATAATTTCATATGCTTTACTCTACTGGTAAGATACCTTCTCTTCAACACTAACTCACTTCTCTTTCTGCTCACACCGGGTGCTTCTCTATTGGTAAGCCCTTCCTGTACACTTCTTCTTCTCTTCTTCTCTGTAGTACCTCCTCCTCACTGCTCTGCACTTTACTAGTTCTAAACTCTAATGGTTCACTGTCTACCTTCTCTCAGCACTCTCCAATTTTTCTTTACTGGTATAACCACTACCGATTTTTCTCTTCACTCTCCCTCTTGTCTTAGATACTCTCTTAGAACTTATCTAATTTTCTATCACATGCAGAAGTAACACTTATTCACTTTGCAATAGCATAATATATTTCTTCTCTTCAGTAGCAACACCTAAAAATGACTTTTGCCTTCATATTTATAGATTAGTTTTCACACCGAAAGACAATTCAAAATTTAGGTGGTTAGGGTTTCTTCACTATCCTTGAGGAAAATCCAATCCAATCAGATCCTATCCAACCTGATCTTCCAGACTACCAACTACATAACTCTACCATTAATGTGCCTTCTAGATCACTCCTTCCATCTTTGGCGATCTTCTTTTTACCCTATCAACTGGTTTCTTGGTCAAACACCAAGATTTGGTTCTATTGTTTCCTTCATCTGCCTTGATCTCCTCAATCACTCTTAGTTGGCTTGTAGTTTTCCTCCAGACCTCAAGCCACAAAACCCTACAATACTTCTACAACATGTCTCGTGATTTATGGGACCTTCCATTAATGTCGACCAACCCTGCAACTACCCTGTCGGTGTACATTCCATCTTTATCCAAATGTAAGTTCACCACCTTGAATCCAAGTGGCATCCATGTCTACCATCTACCATCTAGGCTCTTCATGTCGGTCCAAATAGGATCACCAACCAAACATTTCTACCGGTTTGTCTTCTTTGTTGGTATAAAAATCCTATTGGTATCTCACACTCTATCGGTTAACTCATCATGTTTGCTCTATGTTGAATTATCGATGGAACACCTTGACCGGTCGTCAGACATGTCTCTCTTGAGCATGCTCATTCCCACAAGGTGAGAAGACATTTGCATCTGCACCTTGCTCATGCTCATTCCCACAAGGTGGGAAGGCATCTGTCATCAACCTTCACCAGACACCATCTTCAATTAGGTCACTTCCTTTATTTGCATTTCTCAGCCTTTCCTTCTCCTTGATCAGCTAGGATCATATCACAACCAGTTTGTCAAGATGACAAAAACATCACATTCCTATTGTACCGGCATTTCAACATGCCTTTGCCTCTTATCTCTTATCTCAAAGAGTCATGATGTACACCATGCATACCTGGAGATAAGTTCCACTTACACATGGAGTGGCATCTTGCCTTCTGCATCCTGCAGTGTTTTCATCTGACTTCCCTATTTGTGCAACATTTCTTCAAACAAGCACATGTGATCCAGTGTGGGCACATTCACTATCAGTTATCTCTTCATATGGTGACTACATCTTCATTAGGTGGGAGTCTTGTTGTCCTGCAACCTTACAACATAATACATGTTCATTCTTCTCCTCCAATGTTGATGTGATTCAGGTAACATTATGCCTCTTCATCACAAACAACCACTCAAACACCTTGACCATCCTGCTTGTTCACTAGTCATGACCTTTGCAGGCTGACAACCACTCACTTGGTTGATCTGACTTCCCAATGTCAACACATGACTTACTAGTTGACATCCTTTCCTTACCGGTGAAATAGTGTACTGGTATTGATCACCTTACCATCTCATCCACACAATTCAGGCACTAACTCATTTACTGGTGACTCCTGAGGTCATCTTCCTTACCTTACCAGTGTTTTGCAACACAAGGTGATATCCAAGATATCTCAACGTGTACTCCTCCTTGACAGTGTTGCACATACACCTCTCATGCCGGTAGTCATCCCATACCAGTTGACATCAATGACAACACAATGCCAACAAACTATTTATATTAAAATCATTGTTGTTTAACATAAGCAAAGCTACATTAGCTTCCAAAACCTTCCAAATTCTCTCAAAAATAAAAGTTCTAATAATTTTGTACTGTGACCTCCAAAATGGTTATAGCTCCGCCATCAAGGATTTTGTCTAGTCCCCCTCCTCCTCCTACTCGCTCACTAGTGCCATAGTATTTATCATCTACAAGATTCTTCTTTCGTAGTAATTTGTATCCTACTATTGGGACAATAGCATATTGTATTGTAATATTTGTCAAACCTTAACTTCACTCCACCTTGATATTTATAGCCTAAATAACAATCTACATCTATATCCATATCACCCTCAATAAAAAGATGATCATCACTAGGGATGTTAATGTTGCATTTTAACTTATATAAATGAATTTATATAATTTGTGCACTTTAAAATATACATTTTTTAGCCACTTCCAATTGGAAAATTTGTGGCCCATATAAAACTTACCTATAATGAATCTATATAGACTATATGTTTGACTAAAATTAATTTTTAGTTATTACTTAAATTCACTTGTGTTGATAAGTTGGCTTGAAACGTGACACAATTTTGTTGTTTTACCCTTGGAGATTTAGGGGTTGGGATGCCTCGATAGACCATTTACAAATATAGAATTTCATTGAAATCCCCAAATTTCTAAAGAAAAAAGTGGTGATGAATAAGTGATGAGGAATTGGAGTGCTAGGAGAATAAAAATAAATAAATCTAGAGGCCTATAAGAGAGAAGGGAAAGAATTACAATACAAGAAAGTTTGAAATCATTATGAAAGCAATAAACTGACCCAAATGATCTCAAAATTAAAAAAAAATCAAATGAGAACACTAAATTGGCCCTATCCATGAGTAGTCACCTTACAGCCCTTATTCCAGGACTTTTGTCCAATTTATAGTTTCCATTATTAGGTATCTCCAATTCCTTTATTTGTGTTTCTAACTTATAGTTTATGTTTTCTTTTCCAAGGTATTCTTAAAGTATCCACTACAATTCTGACTTACATTATCTTTCCTTGATTCACTTGATGAGTGGATCTTTGTATATGTCTCCCTAGGGCGAGTGCACCAAGACGGGGGACCAAAAAGGTGCCAATTTTTTTTTGGTACACACCTAATAGGCTTGGCGTTCCGAACCTAAGGTTTGGGCATGCCAAATGCATTTGCATTTTGACAAGTGCAATTTCAATTTATAAATTGCAATTTTTCCTTCTCTTCCAGCTTCTATCTCTCCGAATATATACATAAAATATAACATTTAAGTATAAGTCACATTTCTATTTGTATACTTTAAGTTATATTTTATGTATATATTGTTAGGATGTTTGAGAGTGGTTCCAGATCTCTAGGAGTTATAATGAAGATTCTTGTTTTTAGAGTATTCATATAAATTTCAGATAGTCAAATTTCAATAATCAGCATGCTCGTATCCACATTCTCTCTCTCTCTCTCTTGTCTCTCCTTCTCTTTTCCTATATTACCCCTCTCTCTTCCTCAACCCATCTCTCTCTCTCTCTCTCTCTCTCTCTCTCTCTCTCTCTCTCTCTCTCTCTCTCTCTCTCTCTCTCTCTCTCTTAGGTATCTACCTCTATTTCCCTCCCTCCCTCTCTTTCACTTGGGCTTTCTCTCCCTCTAGTCTCTCCCTCAACCCTTACCTTCCTCCCTCTCTCTCTTTCTCAATCTCTTCGTCCATCCCTATATTCACCTCTCTCTCTCTCTATCTCCCTCTCTATGTTTGATGGAAATAAATGCAAATACTAGGGAGGGAGGGGGAGGAGGAGAGAGAGAGAGAGAGAGAGAGAGAGAGAGAGAGAGAGAGAGAGAGAGAGAGGGATGAAAGGATAGTAAGAAACTAGAGAGAGAGGGAGAAAGAGAGATGATGATGAGAAATGGAGAGAGGGAGAGAATGGTAGAGGGATACACCTAAGATAAATAATGGGAGAGAAAGAGAGATGGAAAGAGAGATAGAGAGAGAGAATGGGAGGGAGAGAGGGAAAGAGAGTTAGAAGGAAAGAGAGAGACTTACAGAAAATTAGAAAGTTAGGGGGAGGGAGAGGGATAGGGAGATAATGGGAGAGAGGTACACTCAAGAGAGGAGGAGAGTGAGATAGAGAGATAGAGGTTGAGAGGAAGGGAGACTTAAAAGAGAAAGAATGGGAGAGAAAGAGAGAGGGAATGAGACAAATAAAGGGAATTTAAAGTTAGAGGGAAAGAGAAAAATAATGGAAGAGAGAGACACTTGAGAGAGGAGAGAGAGATAGAGAGATAAAGATTGAGGGAGAGAGACTTGAGAGAAAGAGAAAGGGAGCAGGAGGGAGAGAGAGAAAGAGAGATAGAGGGAAAGAAAGAGAGACTTGAGAGAGGAACAGAACTAGAGGGGGAGGGAGAGGGAGATAATGGGAGAGAGAGACCTGAGAAAGCAGGGGAGAGAGAGAGATAGAGATACTTGAGAGAGGGAGAGAAAGAGAGATATCAAGTGAAAGAGGGAAACATAGGGATAGACCAAAGAGAGCATGGGTGAGAGAGATGGGAAAGAGAGGGAGAGATACCTGAGAGGGAAGGAAGTAGAGAGGGAGAGACCTAATAGAGAGAGAGGAAATGGTTAGGAAGAGGGATGGGAATGAAGGGAAGAGACTAGAGAGATAATGTTGATATGAGCATGTTGATTACTGAAATTTGACTAAGTCTGAAATTTATATGAATACTCTAAAAACTAGAATCTACATTGTAGCTCCTAGAGATCTGGAACCACTGTCAAACATCCTGACAATATATACATAAAATATAACAAAGTATAAAATGTTATATTTTATGTATATAATCGAAGACAGAAAATTTTGTGCTTTCAAAGATGAAAAAATTGCATGAAATAGGTTTGGGATGCACCTTATTTGGCGTGCACCAAATATGGCGCATGCCAAATAAGGCATGCACCAAATGTTTTTTTGATTTTTTTTTCATTTGGCATGTGCCAAATGTGTTGCCTTGCAAAACACCAAACCAAAGTCTTGGATTTTTCATGGGCATCCAACCCAAAGGCTTGACGCCCTTCTCAGGCCTGAGATGTGTTTTCCAACAAATATATAAAATTTTCTAAATATTTTCTTTGTGATCTCCATCCGGTTTGCACATGTTTCAATGAAATTTAAAAAAACACCATACTTTCGTCAAGCTCTTGCTTAGCTATCCAACCATATAGTTCTATTCAAATTTTGATAATGTTAAGGTCTTCATCCATAATTTCTTTTGTTAGTGTGTCTGATTTTTGTCAAAAACCAACATGTCATATTTTGGCCATATATTTTTACTCGTTTATCCAATTTTGAAAACAATTACATTTTTATAAACTAGCCTCTATTCTACACAATTTCTTTTTTTTTTTAAAAACCTTATTTTTTATTAGTTTTCACAAATTTTTTGGGGTGGCATGCTCAAATATTTGTGTTTTAGGATGTGTCCACTTCAGAAATTTGTAAAAATTAAAATATTCATAAAATAATTAGCCGAAAAATCCGATATAAATTTCAATGTGTTAGCTACTTTTTCACTGAAGCGATTTGCAAAATTCTAAAAAAAAGTTCACGTTTTAGGGGCATCACATTTCGTGCTATGTTATTTTTTCTAAAAAAATAGGACCAATAAATGTGGTGCCCCTTTTTGAAACCCTTAATCTCCTTTGTTTTCAAAACAAATTAGTATTTTAGAAAGTAGATTCAGAGCACTTCAACTTTTGTTCTTGTTGCATCTTCAAATTTTGAGTGTACCTATCTTCAATTTCTAGTCGAAGTTCAGACTTTATTGATTTCAAAAAAAAAGTGGCATCTTAAGACCCTTTTTTGGTCCCCCATCTTTGTGCACTTACCCCCAAAAAACAATCAATAAAATTGTCGTGTGTTACTTTTAACGATTTCCACATGCAGTCTATGATGGAAATTAATGTTTTACTTGATCTATTTAGATATTATGCTTTTTAATTGGTTAAACATAATTTTGTTTCTATGCCATGTATCTACTCTAGTATTTTTTTTCTATGCCATGTATCTACTCTAGTTTTTTTTTTCTATGCCATGTATCCATTCTAGTATTGTTTTTTGGTTACCATGTAATGATTACAAGATCTTTATGTTCTTTTACAAGAATAGGTACACGTACAAAAATAAAAATAAAAATTCAATTTGAATATTATATGTCCAATGGTTATTGTATCATTTATATTTCATGACTATATAGCCATCTTTGCAATATGCTTCATTTAGTTTTCAACTTATTCTCTCGCACCCATCATAATCTTGTTAAAGTGTTGATAAAGGTAATAATAGAAATTACACATTGCAATTCCATGGTTATCATTTTTTGTGTATTTTACCGTGTTTTCCATTTAGAGTTTTTTATACCACTTTCACACATTCTCCCTTTTCTCCATCATACCTATCCTTTCTAATGGTCATCTTTCCCCTCTTGAACTTCCCTTATTATTTTTCCCTTGCCATATATCATTTTTCCCTCCTCATTCCTTCTTACCTTGGTCATCCCATTTTATCAAATCATTAAATGTAATAATTATCTTTCAAGCTATGAAAAATTATCTTGTTTTCCTCCTCAAATATTGAATCGTCTATCTTTCTATGACTTACAACTAGGACACATAAATGGCCCCCTTTAAACTTAGAATTTCATCATTTTTTTAACTTTAGTCAACCAAAAGTACATTTTCCATATCCATTATTGGAATTGCACACTCCAATGAGAATTGAAGGTGATTGAAGGTGTTGTCATTGATGGAAACCTACTGGCAACCTTGCAACATTGTGGAAACCGCAGGCACAACCACCGGTAGGCATAGGCATCGGCACCGACAAACACTTCACTGGCAACGAGAACAATGTTCACCGGCATCCCAGCTGACAGGAACAACTTTTTGTATTTAACTGTAATATCTTTTGTAAGCTGACATGGCATATTATAATAAGACTCATAAATGGATGAGGTCTTGTAAATCATTTTGTAATAGATGAGATATAAGGTAGCATGGATGTAGAAGTGATAAGCGAATATTAAGGCAGATTTTGTATAAAGGTTTATGGTTATTGTATGAGCTTAAACCGGTACTGAACTTGGCATAACATATGTTGAATTGTAGCAGTACATTAAATTGGATTTTCATAATACATTTTGTAAGTCAGTGAGACTTCCTTTTTGTGATTGAGCAGTGAGCTCTAGGCAGTTGGCCTTCCTGCATGTGCAGGCCCCTCTTGTAAGTAATATCCATTCATTGGTCAGTGAGTGAATATTATGGGTTACAAATCCCACCGAGGTTTTTCCCACACCGGGTTTCCTTGTTAAACATCTTCTGTTATGATGTGCTTTCTATGTTGTCTTTATTGTTCATATTTACTACATTAATTCTTGTTTACCAGTACACTATTTTGGAATGCAAAATACATAATAAGGTTAAATATTTTGTAAACCGGTAAGATATTGATTCAGCCCCCACCCCTCTTAGTATCTTTGGGAATATCATCAATCCTAACAATTGGTATCAGAGCCTGGTCCTCTATTTTCAATACTCTAACAACTTGAGGAAGATTCTGACACCGGTATAGATGGAGAATTTAAGAAAGCAATTAGAAGGAGCTCTTGTGGACTATGATGCAGAAAAATTGAAGAATATCAAACTTGAAGATGATCTGAGGATTGCACAGGAATTCATTCAATGAATTTAGGAGAAACTCACTATTGCTAGAAATAAGAGAAAATAACTTCATGAGAAGATGCAGAGTAATGATGATGAAAAGGAAACTCTTAATGAGCTTGTAAGCAAGATGAAGCAAGAAAACATGACTTTGAGGAATGAACTGCAAGACATGACTATGAGATTTTGTAAAGACATTAAAGACAGAAATAAGAATGAAGATGACTTGACTAGAAGACTCAATGATGCTGGAAATGAAAATCTAAGACTCAGTCATGAAAATGATATGTTGAAGGCAGAATCTGATTTACATGGAACATGATAAAATTGAACTTATGAGACAAAAGGGAATTCTGGAAAATGAGTTGGCTACTGCAAATCAACATAAAGAGAAATTCAAGAAAAGTTTAGAAGAACTTGATGGTATGCTGAAAAGTCAGAAACCTAATGGAGACACTAATGGACTTGGATTTGAAGTTGGTGAAAGTTTCGGTATTGCAAACAATCATGATCATAGTAAACCGATAGGACAACTCAATGCCTACAAATTTAATGGGAAATGTTTTAACTGTAACAAGTATGGTCATAGAGAAAATCAATGTAGATTGTAGATCTATAAACAATCAGAACATTAATGCACCCACCGGTCAATGTTCCAAATGCAAAAAAAATGGTCATAGTTCAAAAAACTGCAGAATGAATGTAAGATGTTATGTTTGTGGAAGATTTGGGCACTTATCTAATCAATGCAGAACACAAACCGGCATAGGATATGGAAAGGATATTCAAAAAAACAATGTGACTTGTTATGCTTGTAACAAGATTGAACATATTGCAAAATTTTGTAGAAGCAAGACTTCACTGGCAAATAATAAAGGATCCAATTTGAAAGGCAAAGAGAAGGTTTATGAGGTAAAGCAAGAATTTTCAGGATAATGGATTAGAAAGACAGATCAAAATGTTGATGAGACTATTCCTTCACTGGTAGAATAGAGTATTACTCCACCGGTATTAGACTCTTCATCCAACTAAAAAAGTAACCTTGGGGGTATTGCAACAAGTTGAAAATCATGCAAGTTTACCCTCAGTTGATGGTGAGAAGATGGAATTCTTCTCTACCGGCAGATGTGTTAAGTTTCACTTAACTGGAGAGCATTTATTATGGTTTTTGGAGGAAAAGACATTATAAATATTTGATTGTCCCTCTTTTTCATTCATCGAGCATTCAAACTTTCAGAGAGCGTGAAAATCCAAGTGAAGGCATCCTTAGCGAGAAGTGAAGCAAGTTATTTCAAGCATTCAAACCTATCAGGCAGATTAAGGTATTTATCAATGGCTTCCTCCTCTGCTCCAAAATTTATTGCAAAATCTATTGTTGTGGAAGTAATTAAATGCCCTAGGCCCATTTTTAAGATTATCCCCGAGATGGCGAAACAGGATGATTCCCTAGGAGCTTTTTCAAAAATTCCAAAAGGTGTTGCATATGTTGAAGATCCTAGAATCTATATTCATTGCCCTATTGAGGAATAAGGTTCAGAGGAAATATCGAAAATGTATAAAAATGTTATTTGTGATGAAAGTGGAAATGTGAAACCCGAACATAAGGTTATTGAAACTTTAGTATTTGTGAAAATCCTTGACATCCTAGAATTTCCTAAGGAGCTAGTCAGGATTATGCTTAACAGAGTTCATGGTGAATTCTTTTGGCTAGACTCTATTTGTAAAATCACTAAGGAAGCAGTTAGGGTAGTGACTAGCTTACCCTCCACCAATAGCAGGCCAGATAAAACTAAAAAGGTTCCTAATAACACTGTAATGACATTAATAGGAGCAACCTATGATAGCAGATCCCTAAGAGTGAATAATGTAAAAGATGTGAATGTTAGATTCATAAGTATGATTTTAGGTTATAAGGCCACCCATGCAAACCGACTCAACTTTGTTTCCAGTCTTTGTATTAAAAGTGCATATGATATGGTCTATAGTGATGCAAAGATAGATAAATGTGAGTGGTTAAAGGATGAGTTAATAGATAATCTGAAAAAGATCAAAGGAGACAAGAAAAGTACTTTTTCATTTTGGCAATCTCTTCGTATGTCTGATGTTGTATCTTACAAAAGAGGTTCCCTGTATTGGTAAGAAAGACTTTGGTTTTGATATACCGATAGGCAAACAACTGTTAGATATCTTCAGCGGTATGGGGATAGATAAGGATAACAATATCACTGAGTACTTCAAAACATTCAAAGAAAAAAAGAAAACAAGAGAGAGATTACCACAAAGTATTGTAGATAAATGTGAGAAGGAAATATGTTTTGTAATCAAGAAGTATGAGATCTGAATGGAGGCAGTTCTTCCTAGAACTATATGGGTAACAAAAATGGGATATTTTCTTTGTTGAGAAGGAAAAACAAGAAGAACTGAAAAGACCTAAAACTTTCAAAGTCTATCAAAAGGACAAAGACAAGGGGAAAGGCAAGGTAGGTGGACTACCAAACATTAAAGTAACTAATGACCTACCACAACCTTTGGTTACTCTACCGGTACAGACTGATAGTACACCGACTACTGAGAATGTGGATACAACACATGAGGATACAAACCCTGAGTCTAAAATTTTGTACACTATGAACATAGACACTCAGGTGGTTAACATTGTAGTTGATAAGGAAAGCATAGAGGAAAAGAAAGATGTTGCTACTGAGCAACCGACAAATAATATTTAGGTTGGAACATAGGCAAAACACATTGAGATTGGGGTACAAGCAGAGCAAACAGAGCATTCAGAGGAACCCTTGGTTAGCGAAATGGTTACTGAAAATACCGAAGAAAGCACAGAGAAACCTGCAGAGAAAGTAACTAAGATACTAGAAACTGAGAATAAAGAAAAACCAATGGAGATACCGGTAGTAGATAACATAGTGAAACAAGCAGAGAAACCAACAGAGTCACAGGGACACATTGAGATAGTGAAATTGGTAACCATAGAGAAACCAAAACCTTTGCTAGTGGAAATGTAGACATAAATTGACCCACCAGAGGTTGAGACAAGAAAAGTTACTCACACCGGAAGTACTGAGATTGTAAAGGTAGTTGGGCAGACATCCAGTACTTCACTGATAGAATTTAGACCTACCAATGTGGCTAAAGTACTTTTGGATTCAATAAAGAAAATAACAGACTATAATGCATTGGCCTATAAGGCAATTGATGACACAATTCCTATTCTTAAGTTGATTGCACCCAAATTCAATGTAGATAATAAGGATTCTTTGAGTCAGTTAGACACATTGTCTAAATACATTACTGGTAATATATTGACTGTTGATCAAATAAATGAGGAAACATTCAAGGAGAAAATGGAAAAAGAAAAAGAGAAATTCTTTGAGGAAACAATAAAGAAGTGTACGGAACATATTGATACTCTTTTACCATCACTGAGCGCAATAATTATGGAGTTTAAGGAACTGTATAGAGATACTTGCAAGACAAATCTGTTGACAGTGGATATTGACAAAGAAATCAGCAAAGTTCAAAAGGAGATTAATGACATAGCTGATAATATCATTGGTTCATTTGAATCTAAA
Source organism: Cryptomeria japonica (assembly GCF_030272615.1). Lineage (NCBI taxonomy): Eukaryota > Viridiplantae > Streptophyta > Pinopsida > Cupressales > Cupressaceae > Cryptomeria > Cryptomeria japonica. The sequence goes on along the minus strand of NC_081410.1, from coordinate 591,376,088 downwards.
TCAGTTATTGAACAAGAAATTGCTAGATTTGAAAAAAAATTGAAGAAAGAGAAAGAGAAGGAAAGGATAAAGGCAAAAGCCAGAGAGCTAAAGTGCAAACTCAGTCCTAAGATAATCTTATCTCTCTAAGGAAAGAAATCTTTGAGGCACTAATTCAAGGTCAAAAGACACCAGAAGAACAAATGTGTCATCTCACCGGTACAATTTAGAGAACTGAGGCAACTATGAAGGACAATAATAGGTTTATTCAGAGCTTGAATTTGGTCTTAGCAAACTTATCCTAGATTGTAACCAACCGGTTACAAAGTTCAAGCTGAAATTGCACTCATTTGACAATTTTGACAACCTTTATCATTGATGTCAAAGGGGGAGTAGTAGGACAGAGAAAAATGGTCATCAGAGGAGATTATTTTCTCAGGGGGAGCACACATTTGGGAGCACACATTTTTGGTAAAAATTTTGGACTTCATTTTTTGGATACAGTTTTTGGATTTTTCTCATGAGTGTTTCAATCAATGCCAAAAGGGGAGATTGTTGGCATTGCACACTCCAATGAGAATTGAAGGTGATTGAAGGTGTTGTCATTGATGGCAACCTACCGGCAACATTGCAGTATTTTGGAAACTGACAAGCACAACCACCGGAAGGCACAGGCACCGTCATCGGCAGACACTTCACTGGCACCGACAATAATGTTCACTGGCATCCCAACCGACAGTAACAACTTTTTGTATTTAACTTTAATATCTTTTGTAAGCCGACATGGCATATTGTAATAAGACTCATATATGTATGAGGTCTTTTAAATCATTTTGTAATAGATGAGATATAAGGTAGCATGGATGTAGAAGTGATAAGTGAATATTAAGGTAGATTTTGTAGAAAGGTTTATGGTTATTGTATGAGCTTAAACTGGTACTAAACTTGGCATAGCAGATGTTGAATTGTAGCTATACATTATATTGGATTTTCATAATCCATTTTGTAAAGCGAGTGAGACTTTCTTTTTGTGATTGAGCTGTGAGCTCTAGGAAGTTGGCCTTCTTGCATGTGCAGGCCCCTCTTGTAAGTAATATCCATTCATTGGCCAATGAGTGAATATTGTGGGTCACAAATCCCACCAAGGTTTTGCCCATGCTGGGTTTCCTCGTTAAACATCTTGTGTTATGGTGTGCTTTCTATGTTGTCTTTACTATACATATTTACTGCATTAATTCTTGTTTACCAATACACTATTTTGGAATGCAAAATACATAATAAGGTTAAATATTTTGTAAACCGGTTAGATACTTATTCAGCCCCCCCTCTTGATATCTTTGGGACTATCATCAATCCTAACATCCATCCACCCAACATGGTATATACATGTATTTTCATTCTCTTAACTAAAATTTTAAATGGGAGAGAAACTAATTTCTAGCGCCTCAAATATGCTATATTTTATAGCCCACTAGTCACCAAAAATCTATAAATAAGGCATCTATTTCTCTCATTTGTTTGTTCCGTTATAATTACTTTGTCTAAATAGTGACTATTAAATACGCTATATCAAATATCATATGAAATTTAGAAATTATTCTAACATTTACAACCATTTTTGGAGGCCCTCTAAACAAATTGCAAGAAACTCCTTTTTACTAGATGATTATTTTCCTTGCTTTCTACTATGTGACCATGTTATATCTATAAGGATTTCATTAAATTTTGATCTAATATAGATTTTCTCCTTATTCTACCTCGTCTCTTTCCATCTCATATATTTTCCAAATTTTAATATTTTTTTGATACCTCTTTTTTATCTCCTACACTCTCTTCCATTTCAAAGCCATAGCTTTCCCTAGTTATTTTTTTCACGTAATTCACTTTTGAATTCTATAAAATTTTCTCAAATATGGTAATTTTCACCCCTTTTTTTCTTTTTCTCGAAATCAATATTATTTTTAATATTTTATTTTAATATTTGACTTACCTTTTCTATATCTCAACCTATTTTTCTTACAAACCTAAGTTTTTCTACTTCTTTATTTCCTTTTTGGTATTAAAGATATCTTACAAATTTAGGCAAAAAAGTATAGATTAAAAGTTTATCATACCAAAATATAGAACCATGCATTGTCCCTCAAGAATGCTAGGACAAAAGTAATCAACATCATAGCCTAGTAGACCATGCAAGGTCGCCAAATGATAATGCACTACAAAAAAATACTTATATATGAAGTGCATCACTAGCCATGCAAGGACCACATAATATATTATATATAGATTTAAATATGAGCAAAATTTGTACCAAATAGATTGTTATTACATATATGTAGAAAAATCATAATAGAGAATTATTTAAAAGTTCATACTTTCACTGCACTTATTAAGATCACATAACTGGGACCCATAAATGGCCCCCTTTGAACTTAGAATTTCATCAATTTTTTTACTTTAGTCAATCAAGAGGACATTTTACATACCCATATGTGCAAAGTGGTAGATATATTTATTTTCATTTTCCCAACTAAAATATTAAATGGGAGAGAAACTAATTTCTAGCGCCTCAAATATGCTATATTTTATAGCCCACTAATCACCAAAAATCTATAAATAAGGCCTCTTTTTCTCTCATTTGTTTGTTCTATTATAATTATTTTTTTACATAGTGTTGGTTATACATTTTATCAAATATCATATAGAATTTATCAATTATTATAACATTACAACCTTTTTTGGAGGCCCTCTAAAATATTCGCAAGCAACTCCTTTTTATTAGATGACTATTTTCCTTGCTTTCTACTATGTGACCATGTTATAGATCTTCTAATTCTATAAGGATTTCATTAAATTTTGATCTAATATATATTTTCTCCTTATTCTACCTTGTCTCTTTCCATCCCATATATTTTCCCAATTTTGATAATTTTTTTATACCTTTTTTTTATCTCCTACACTCTCTTCCCTTTTAAAGCCACAACTTTCTCTAGTTCTTATTTTTCACCTAATTCCATTTCGAATTCTATAAAATTTTCTCAAATATAGTACTTTTCACCCCATGATTTCTATTTCTCCAAATCCATATTATTTTTAATATTTTATTTTAATATTTGACCTACCTTTTCTATTTATCACCCTCTTTTTCTTACAAACCCGAGTATTTTAGTTTTTTATTTTATTTTTTATTAAAGGTATCTTACTCATAGGAGAACATATATAGATAAAAAGTTCATCCTACCAAAATATAGGACTCTGCAGGATCCTTAAGGAATTCTAGGACAAAACTAATCAAATCATAGCCTAGTAGACCATTCAAGGTCACCAAATGATAATAAACTACAACCAAACACTTACACATGAAGCACATCACTAACTATGAAATGACCACATAGTGTATTATTTATAGATTTAAATATGATCAACATTTGCACCAAATAGATAGTTATTACATATACATGTAGAAAAATCATAATAGAGCATTTCAAAAAGTTCTCACATTCACTGCACTTATCAAGATCATTCCCCCCAATCGATTGATCAATCCTTTTTTACTTTAGAAGTTCTATTGTAATGTCTTATCCTTGGTTTATAGTAAAAATTTGTTCTTTAAATTGAAGCTTTTTCTACAAGGTATCAACTGAGTATGTATTGTTGTATCATTTGTGGGATTCTAGATAGCTTCTCATAAAGGCACATTGTCAGTCTTGTTGAATGGCTATTTTCTTGCATGTTTCATCTTTGATTTTTTAGTGTCTACTATATTAGAATTTTGCAATTTTTAAATTTATCCTCAAGGATATCTTCATTGTTATGGTAATCTGCATAGAGAAGTTGTGAAAAATGAGTCTTCTAGTACACTTGGAAAGTACTCTCCTATTGTTTTTAAACAAATCACCATTCCTAACATTCTATAAAAACCATTAAACTTTAGAAGATAACATCAGGAAAAATAGATTAGATCTACCTCCAACTTGATTTAGTGGTAGATCTTTCATCTCCTAGGGGGATTACTATTTGTCTAAATATGGTCATGTAGTGGTTGTGGTTTGGACTTGATTTCTGGGGGCTCCTAAGTCAAATCTTGTGGCTTTAGATCCCTTTGTCTCTCCTATGAAATTGGTTTTTGTTTCTCCCCTTGGGTCCTCTAGCTCTAGTAAGCATGCTTCCTATGTAGATTTGCTTAGGAAAAACTTTCCTATTCCTTTCGGTACCAAGGCTACTGTTTCTAGGAAAATGAAGAATTATGTTAATTCTACAATACACTATGTCAGAGAAGAAAGAGAGGATGTGAATCCCACATCCAAGGGAGAAAAAGAGAGGATGTTAATCCCGCATCCACTCACCAACAACTAAAATAGCATCCCTCTCTTTAGAAGAATTGGAACCAACAACCCTTTAGTACAAGGGTAAATTTTCATCTTACCTTCAACCAAAGAAAGCTAATTAGCAGAGAGCCAATAATTCAAGTCTAGCAGAGAAAGCTAGAGTTGGAAAAACCTCTAGACTAGGACCTTGCTAGAAAAAATATCTTCATTATCTAACACCTCATGGCCCAAAATCATCTTAGGATTGTCAGATGCACAAGGAGTAGGCTTACGAACAGGAGCCTTATCCTAAGAGGAAACCGGTATTATTTTACTGGTTAGCTCAACATATGAGAAATAGTGACTGGGAACACCCACCCTAACAAAGTTGGATAGGGTTGGAGATAAAGCCTTGCAACCATCAGTAGCAACACCCACTGAGATTGTACATTCTTAGGAGAAACATAGTGTGTAGAGAAATAACTCCCGCTAGGTGAACTTGGGTCCGTAACCAAATTAGATCTTGGCTAATGATTGGCAATGGGTGGAAGAACAATCTTAGAGCCATTAGTGGGGAGTGGGGGAAATAATTTTGAATCTGTACGGGTGGGAGCACCAGGGAGCATTTCTGGGGAAAGGATTTTCTAAATGCATATGTGTTCAAATAGTATAAAAATATTCCATGTTAGTTATTACTTGCAAAATTATTATTTGGCTAGTACTAGTTGGTTTAAAATGTATAAAATTCTATTTATATAGTAGAAAAGGAAGGTATGCAACAATGCCTCTAAGGCCAATTATGGTGCAAGAGCCATTTTCCCAATGGGGTCTAGATTTTAATAGGATGATTAACCTAATGATGAATTTATTATATAGATCAAGGAGCTTTCACTCACAAGTACATTGGAGGAGGTCATTCTTAATTTAATATAAGAAATTATTTGTATATATATTGAGCTTGTAGATTATATTAAGGGGCTAAACAATATTCCTTATCCTTTGATGATGATCCCTTTTAGATGCCCCTTCTTGAGTGCCAATCTACATTGTACATCTATCCATTGGTAATAAGTGCCACATCTTTCCTATAGCCTCATTCCCCTTCCAAATGAGGTGTCTCTTTTGATGGTGACCAAAACTGTTATGAGTTGAGTTAATAAAAATATTTCCCTAGGACTCGTGCCTCTTAACTGATGACCTGAGGCTTCCCTGGTGTAATAATACTCCTTTAATAACTCGTGCATAAATAAAAGCATACCCTTATTTCTTATATCTCTTAAATATTGAATTGATGCAAACTAGAATAGAATAGCTATTGAATACATTTATTCATTGGATCTAAAACCTCATAAAATTGTGAAGTCTCATAAATTTGATTATTTTATGATCCATGGTGTCTCTTTATTTTTTATTTATATTTTCTTTTTATTACAAGGAGAGTAAGAATTTGTGTATAGGTGGGGACATTACATTTTCCTATTATAGATGAAATCATAAAAGATAAATATACAAGAGTAAGTATTTTTCATACCTTAATGAAAGAGGTAATATGGAAGAATGATTAATGATTAATGACTAATGATTCTCATTATGAATTTCATAAACACACTCTCACAATATTTACTCAAGGATAAGTTTGGAATTTAAAAAACTTGTGTGAATATATTCTCCCATTCATTATATTGATAGCTATTTTACTCACTAATGTGTGTATGATCATCCTCTCTCAACCTCTCCCAAGAGAAACTCTCCTATATTTCCTTGCAAGTCTTGAATGATCTAGGATACGTTACAATTACTATAATGCTAAAATCATTTGGAATCCCCTATTTTATATTAGGCTAAGGTAGTAATAAGATTATGTCAAAAAATAATGACCATATACTATCATATACTTTACATCTTTCACATTTCAGTATAATATGCTTGTAATAAAGTATTTTTGGCATATTCTACTATGATACAAAGCTTACAATCACCATAAATGACATCAATAGAACCTACTGTGTGAATTTTGAAAGAATCATCAAGAATTACTTCAACAAAACATACTTGAAGATTACTCAAAAAAAAAATTATCACGCAAGACATTTTCACCCAAGAAGAATTTCAAGTTATTCTAAGTTATATCAACGACATAGTTATCAACATACCAAATACTACCTCAACTTAAAATGCATGTAAGATGTAAAAAATGCCTTGTCATAAACAAGAAAGTCTACTCTAAATATTTTAACTTTGTAGTCTACCTTTTGATGGTGATACCCTTTTGGATTATATCAAAGCATACTCGCTATGTTGAAACATCATATTTAGTAGCAAAATATTTTGAGAAAATAGAATGATCTATTTAAGTCAATGAAGAATGCATTAGTAGTTATCTAATACCAAATGTATGCATCAAGTTATCAATATCATGTACATGAGTGTAATTTGATGATAAAAAGATTCGAACATGTAAGATTATAATTCCATTACCAAAAAAAAGAAATTTGTGATTGGTAGTTGAATTTAATATATCATAAAAAAAGTCACCACAAATCGAAGAGTTGCCACCATCATCACAAAAATATAAAGAATAATGCTATACTAACTAAATACATCACCGGTAGACCACGAGAAAAAAAGATATAAAAGAAGGGATATGAACCTTATGTGAAGGAGGACCATCTTTGTCTACACCACTAGGCTACTTGACAAAATATGAAGAAAGAGAGGTGCATGGAGGAGAATCTTTAGCTATGAAAAATAATTCCATATGGAGAAGAAATATGCGCACTTATTTTAACATTGCATCAATCAAGACCCCTCATTGTACCAAAACTATATAACTAAAGGTGAGAGCTATTTCAACTTTATATGTTGCGAAGGATGTATCATCATAATTGTAGAAAATAGGAATTGATATTTTGGGAAAGGGCGTCTAATGAACATGATAAAGATCAAAAAATCAAATTGTGCACAATTGTTTCACAAAAAGTTAATATGGTGATAAAAAATAATAGTACAAAAGACAATTATGATAAATCACATCTAAATAAATAATCTTTCATATAAATGAATTATACCAAAACTAATCATATATGTAATAGCATTTCTTATATTTGTGACATGTTTTGTCATTTTTCTTAAAGATATTTTCATATCATTGTACTCATTTTCTTTGATCTCTTTCACTTTCCCCTCCATGAAATACTATGTTATTTGATAATATATATAGCGAAAAGATAATATATATAATAATATTAAGGGAAGGAATATAGTGGAATAGATGCTTAAATTTATCGTCTATAAGCTGTTCTTATGTATGCTTCCAAAAATGTCACGTAGCAAACGAATTAATAATTTGTTGATGACAGGTGACCAGAGCATTCCGCGTGTTCCAATGAACCAATGGAAGATATGAATGCGGTTGGGTGCGGCGTCTGGGAAGCCCACTTCACAACGACCCAAACGTGGAGTGATCAAAGAGATGACAGAGAAAGGAAGGTAGATGCATCTATATAAGGCAGAGAAACAGTAGGAAGGGAAGGCAAGCAAGAGTGTGAGTAATCTGAGTAAGAGCATAGAAGAAATGATATGGAGATGAAGAGGTGGAGATCGTCAGTTATGGTGATGATGATGGTATTGTTAGCAATGAGGCAAGCTGCAGCAGGAAGCATCGTAATTTACTAGGGACAGAATGGTAACGAAGGCAGCTTAAGAAGCACTTGCTCGACAGGCAACTATGAGATGGTAATCCTGGCATTTCTGGCTACTTTCAGCAATGGAGAGACACCCATGATTAATCTGGCGGGGCACTGCGATCCATACACGAAAGGGAGCTCCAATGGGTTGAGTAGTGATATAAAGGCATGCCAGAGTAGAGGAGTGAAGGTGCTTCTATCATTGGGCGGAGGAGCAGGCAGCTACTACTTGAGCAGTGATGCAGATGCCCAGAACGTGGCATCCTATCTGTGGGACAACTATCTGGGAGGCCATTCTGACTCCAGGCCCCTGGGAGATGCTGTTCTGGATGGGATTGACCTGGACATTGAGGGAGCCACCATCGAGCACTGGGGAAGTCTGGCCAAGTACATCAAGGGTTACGGAGGAGGTAACAAGGTCTATGTCACCGTAGCTCCTCAGTAACCATTCCCTGACGCATACTTGGGGACTGCTCTCATGACGGGACTTTTCGACTATGTGTGGGTTCAATTCTATAACAACCCTCCTTGTCAGTATGGTGGGGACTTCCCTGATGCCTGGAAGCAGTGGACCTCTTCTCTTCCCTCAAATGCCCAGATATACCTAGGCCTTCCCGCATCCTCTGCAGCTGTCGGCACTGGCTACGTTCCTCCACCTACCCTCATCTCCGATGTGCTCCCTCAAATCCGCACTTCTTCCAACTATGGTGGAGTCATGGTCTGGTCTAGATACTATGATCTCCAAAATGGTTATAGCTCCGCCATCAAGAATTCTGTCTAGTCCCCCTCCTCCTTCTACTCCCTCGCTATTACCATACTATTTATCATCTGCATGTTGCTTCTTATAATGTAATTTGTATCTTACTATTGGGAGAATAGCATATTGCTGTAATATTTCTAACTTAATTGCACTTGTAGATTGAGTGCGTATTTTAATAAACTTTAGTTTGATAAAAATGTATTTTATATATAGTTTTCTATGAAAAATATATTATATCATATTTATAACAAACCAAATGTTGGGGAGAATAATATCATGTCACAAAAATGTTGTAAGGTTGAGTTTTACTCCAATGCAAAAGACAATAAAAATCAATTAATCTTTGAGCTCACCTTAGTTATCGAGAAGGTCGTGTCCATTACAAATTGGCTTTTGACCTATATGGTGCCTTCTTCAATAGCATTTTCTAAGGGCTGAGTTCTATTCCTCATAGGACAAGGAAAACTTCTACTATATAACAAACCAAGAGCACCTTTGTCATAGGTCTAGAGGTAGATAAAAGGCCAAAAAAATTGTGTTCATCAATATGACCATTATGACCTAAGTTCTATGAAAAGGTGGTTGATTATCATGCCTGTGATCATTGAAGCTATGTCATTATTGATGTTATTATGCGGGGGAATGAACCCTATTAGACGGAGGTGAGAGTGATACCCTTACACTCATTTAGGTGCATATCCTAGTGACCAAGAAGAGCCTATAGATAAGCAACTTCTTTCAAATAGTTCATTCAATTACAACAAGATATGTTGCTTCAATTGTTACTCACAACAAAGATTACAGTGATCACCATTATAGTCAAAATAATATTATGAATGTTGAAATCCCAAATACTAAAATCTAGAAACCTTGAAGATTAGATGCAACCTTTGTGTGGAGTTTCCCATACAAATCCAAAGATATTTTATCCCTTGAAATCTAAGAAACCAATCGAGTTTCATCCATTGATGTCTAAAATTAAATGGATTTCGTCCTTGATCCTAATAGGTGAACACAAGTGTTCAACTCTTTAGTATTAAGTAACTTGAGATTATAGCTCTACTACCAAGAACTTTTTCTAGCCCCCCTCCTACTCCCTCACTACTATTCTTGGCTAAATTTTAATTTACAACCACCTTCTTTTACAATAACTTGTATGTTACTATTGGGGCCAATAACACATTGTGTTAATATTCATGAAACATCACTCCTCTTCTGAGATTTGTCACCAAAATAACAATCTACACCTATATCTATCTATAGAAAAAAAGTTAATAGAAATGTCATAATCATTAGGGATGTTAGCCTTGCATTTTAACATTATAAATCAATTTAACTAATTCACGCATAAATTTAAGTAATTTATTGTAAGTTAATAGTACTTAAAGAAAGAGTGCATATTTTAATAAATTTTAGTTTGATGAAATAACATTTCAAATATTATTTTGTATGAAGAAGTATATTATATAATATTTATAACAAACAAAAAAATTGAGAGAATGATATCACATTCCAAACAATATGTAAGATTGAGTTTTACTCCAACAAAAAAGACAATAAAAATCAATTAAGTTATTAAATAAATAAATTATATATAATTTTCATAAAGAAGTAAGTCACGACCATATATTTATAACAAAAATGTATGGGTGGAATGAAAACACATTCTAAAGTTCACATAAGGTTGACTTTAAATCCAAGACATAAGACAAGATAATGAGCAACTAAATCATTAAGCAACCTAGCTTAGCGATATACTATGAGATGTATTTGAATAATAGAGCTCACCTTAGTCATCGAGAAGTCATTATTCATTAATAATTGGCTTCTCACCCATACAATTCCTTCTTCAATAGCATGTTCTAGTAGTTGAGTTCTTTTCCTCATAAGACAAGGAATTTTTCTATTGTATAACAAACCAAGAAAACCTTTATCATAGGTGTATGGTTAGATATAATGCTTGAATGATGAGCATAGAATTATTCCAAGGTCGAATGTCATGTATTTGTAGAATTTGATTTTGGTGTGTCAAGGTACAAAATGGTAGGGTTATAGAGATTCAAATGCATACAGGAGAAATATGGAAATGTTTTGGAGATTTAGGTGTTCAGATGCCTTGCTAGAACTTTTACAAATAGACGATGTCATTGAATTCCCCAAATTTATAAGGAGGAAAGTGTGGATGAAGTAATGATGATGAATTGGGGTGCTAAGAGAACAAAGAAGACAAAAATCCAAAGGCCTATAGGAGAGAAGGGAAAGCATTACATATAAGAAAGCTTGAAATTATTCCCAAAGGAAGAAACTAACCCAAAAAATCTCAAAATTAAAAAAATTCTAAAAGAGAATACTAAATTATCTCTATGTATGAGTAGCCACCTTACAACCCTTGTTTTCATGACTTTTATCCAATTTCCAGTTTCCATTATTACGTATTTCCAATACCTATATTTGTGTTTACAAATTCTAGTTTATGTTTTCTTTTCCACTTTGTTCTTTATGTATCAACTAAAGTTCCCACTCACACTATCCTTCTCTTATTCATATGTAGAGTGGATCTTTGTATATGTATCCCCAAAAACAAGCAATAAATTTTTATTGTGTTACTTCTAACAATTTCCACGTGTGTTTTATGATGTCAAATATATGTTTTACAATCTATTTAGATATTATTCTTTTTCATTGCCTAAACATAATTGTGTTTTCATGTCGTATATCTATTCTAGTTTGGATTTTTCTTCATAGGATATGGTGTGAGGCCCTACCCTGACTCATCCTAGCATTTCAGTATTTTTCATGTTGAGACTATTATGGTTGCTTTATTTTTATACATTATGGATTCGGAACTTATATTATTTCATGATTTGGATAACATTGATATATATTGATGCTTCATTTCTATGCATTATAGACATAGAACTCTATATGATTCTAGAATAGGATTACTTTGTGATGATGTATGTCATTATTGGAATTGCAGGACTTTACTATGATGATAGAAATAGGATGCATGTTTATGTATGGATCAAAATTAGGAGGATTATGATAATTGCTTATGTGGATAAATTTTGATACAAGTTATATTGATTTTGTTTAAATATCAATTGTATGGAGAGTGTTTGACATGTATTCTTATTCATGTATTTAAATATTATATGAGGTTATTTGGAAGTACTAATGTGTAATTGAGATGCACAGGAAAATTATCCATGTGACCATGGAAATATTATGGAGAACCAAACTTATACCTATGTACGTTCGTAAAACCAAGGTTTGTCTATTTGAAGATACAACACCCTATTTGTATTGTATTTTATTTGTGAAAGTGTATGTTGCATATGTGTTAAATGGAATTTATTAATTTGTGTAAATCCAACAAGAGATAAAATTTCATGTGTAATGTTGTAAAGTATTTTATTGTGTCACTTGACACGTGTTGATTTATGTCTTGATTTTTGAATTGTCTCTTGGAGGGAATTGTTTTAACCATAGCTTTTTCAAATAATTTAATGTGGTTCTATATTTTCCTTGGGTAGAGAATCTTTGGGGTGGTCAACTTAGGTTTGACCCGAAAGTTAACTTCACATGGGTTTAAAAGGGGTTAAATGGACTCCTAGGGGTAGTTTAAAGGTGTTTCCTAAAGCCCATAAGGTATACCTAAGGGTTATGAGTAATTTTAGGCATGTGACAACTCTGATGTGGCTATTTAGTCACCCTAAAAAATGAGTTTTCTAATATGTACGAAAATTGAATTTAAAAGGAATCATCTAGGTTAGTTAACTTTCCTTTTTGATGAGAGATCCCTTTTGATCTTTTTTGGACTTTTTCCCTTTTTCAATTTTAGAAACCTGTGAGAACTCTCACTGAGGTCTTCTTAGGCAAGAATGAGAGATTTTACGGGTAATCACCCACTCTCCATTTTCGGAGACAATGCAATTTTGAAGAAAAAAAGATAGATTTGGTTTAGGAATTTGGCTAAGTGTAGAGAAGCAAGGAATTGTGGAATTGGGTTGCTCATCCTCAACTAGACTAGCAAACCTTTGGGCAGATTGAAGGTTGGTTTAACTTCTTCTTATTTTCTTTCATGTTGCATGTTATTTTGGAAAGATTGTTGTGTGAAAAAAAAATTTCGTTCTCTTGCATTTTATTTTGTGAAAATTATTACGCGTTATGTCTTTTATTTCTTTTATGCATTGTGTGTTTTGGGAGTAACCAAGACCTCCTACTCTTGGGAGAGAGGATGGTCTTGTGGGTGGTAGAAGTTTGACAACCCTCAAGTGAGAGGCTCTCGTTATGAGAGTGATCTCAAGGGATATTTATGCGACCCTTGCTACATGGCTTGTTTATGCATTTGGGGGTCATAAGGAGGGAAATAAGGCATGAATGCCTTGTGGGGCATAAGGATGTGGGGTTATTATACTTATCATATATCTTTGTTTGCCATGAGGTGGCTTTGTGTTTTACCATACTTACAGTCTCCTCGGGGTATTTGGTCCACTACCACCTATGTAAAATCATCAGATTGTGTGGTGCAGTGTAGCCTTGGTTGGGAATATGTTGTTGTGATTGTTTTCCCCTACTTGTTGTGTTTGCATGTGTGTAACCTGTCTAGGGCTTGGTTCTCCAAGCTCGGGGGTGGCTTCTAGTAAGCCTAGGCTGGGAGGTGAGTACTCCATGGTCAAAGCCTTTTGATTTATTTACAGGTTGTTGAAAGAAAAGAAAAGGACAAGTAGAAGTTGTTGGACTTATTTGTTTACAGAAAGAGATTTGGGAATGGAATATTTATGTTTTTAAGTTGCAGCAATGTAAAGGGAAACTATGTTGTAATCTATTTTTGAAAGGAAATGTATCTATTATTTTTAAGGTCCTCATTTAATAGAAATGAGAGATCCATTTGTAATATTGACTATAATGTATTTTAAATATACTTTAAGGAAATACATTATTTTTATTAAGTATTATTTGGTTGCAAAAGGAATTATTTATGTGGAGTTTACGTTTTGTATTGTTCTCAAAATTTTAATGATTGCATGCATGTTACTTTGAAAACAAATGTTCAAGTTTATTTCCTTATGCATATCTCTAAGTTTAATTAAAATAAATCTAGATTTATGTAGTTGTTGAATATATGTTATTAAATTCTATCACTTTTCCCTTTAATCTATTTGCAGAAAATAAATCTAAAAATTAATATGACTATCTCTAAGCTTTATTTCAATGATTTCTAGTCAAAAAAATAAAGTTGTTGTTCATATTTATTTAACTCTGTTATTTATTTATTGCAAAAATTAAATCTACAGTTAAATAGGCTATCTCTGTTTTTTTGTGGTATTTAATGTTTAAAAAATATATATAACATCTGTATTTTTGCACAGTAGGGTTAGGCTGAGTTTCTAATGCATTTAATATATATATATATATATATAAACTACATTTAAATATTTAAAAATGTTGTTATAAATGCAAGATATATGTATATATATATATAATAAACAAATTAAATTAAAAAAAAAATTACATAAAATAAACTTGTTTTAAAAAGAAAATATAACATAATACCCTAGAAAGGGGCTCGGACCCTACGGACTCCCCCGCAGGGCGGCCCCCCCTCCGCACTATGGGTGGTGACCCCCAGCGATGGCCGCAACCACCACTATGGGCCCCAACCCACAGTGGGGAGGCTTCGGGCCCCCTTATGGGTGGCGCCTCACAGCGGCGATGCTATCGGGCTGCGGGCCACATCCCACAGCAGCTTAGGCCACCTCTGTGGGCCGCGACATGCAGGCTCGGTAGTGGCCATTCCTGCGAGAAGCCCCCCCATGGCATCCACCTTTTTAAAAAAACCGTCGCTCGCCCTCCACCCTGCTCATACGTTTGGCCCCCTGCAACAAAAAGATTCTAAACCCTAACCCAGTTTGGGTTACGGTATTTGAAAGATAATATAAGAAGTAAGAAATAAAAATAAAATAAAGGGGCATTTTTATAATAATAAAATTAAGGTTTTTGTGGTTATTTATTAATAATAAGAAAACATATTTATGTATGTATATATATATAGATATACATACACACACACACACACACACACACACACACACACACACATATATATACATACATATATATATGTATATATGTATATGTATATATGTATATATGTATATGTATGTATATATGTATGTATATATGTATATATATATATATATAGTTTTAAATGTGAAAGATTGGGGCAAATTGTAGACTAAATATTTTTTTGGGTGTTTATAATTTATGTATGTTTTAATAAACATATGGGTATAATTGAAAAGTTGTTTTAATTTAAATTACTTATGAAGTTTAATCTTTTAGAAATTTTATAACAAATTGGATAAGTTATTTTGGCTATGGGGAAATAATTTTAGTCCACCTAGATATAGGTTTATGAGATAAAACTTCTATAGGACAAATGTCATTATGAATATAATTGACCCTCTAGTCGATTTAGTTTAAACACATTTTAATTATTGTTAAAATAAAGTATAGACTTTTATAAACTAAGTGCTAGGACTAATTTAATTAGTCCCTAAAATCAATTAATGGTTATTGGAGATTAATTTTATCTACGTCAATTAATTGACTAAATTAATTTATTGATTAAAATCGATGAGACAATAAAGAATATTTTTAGTGTTCCGCATTTGATTTAAATTAATATAATTTACTTGAGTTAGAGGTTAGAGTTACTCACACATAGCTAAGACAAAAATTTCTAGTGCATTACATGTTAGCAAATTTAATGTTATTAAGTTGTGATTTTAAAAAAAAAAAATTATCCCATTCGTGCCCAAAAGTTTGGGCATGACATTTTGGTATCAGAGCAAGGTTTCCAACACTAGGAATCTTTCTCCATTACGTTTCGCTTTAATTATCATATTAGTTTTCTAGGATATTTAAATTTAATTAATTAAATATTTTTCCAAAGAAATTAGTTATTTTATTTATTTTATTTTATTTTTTCTCTTAAGGATGCCTCCGACTACGCAACAAGCTTGCAAGCGCAAAAGGGGTCCTAGGCATATACGCATGGCATGCGAAGAGGTCAATAGGGAGGAATCGGTTCTAGAATTGAACCCAAAGGTCACTCCCGAACAGCCAGTTGACCCAAACTAAAACATCTTAGAAGCACTTTAGAACTTGATTGGTATAGTCCAGGATAGGTTTCCAGCAAAGGATCATCATGATGAAAATTAGAACTCAGGGACTCATAGATCGACAGATAGGGAACGGAGCAGGTGTCCACCTCCTATTCCCATAGAGAGTCAGGGTGGGAATGAGCCTGAGTCTATGCACCTCCAGTGGCAAAGCCAGAGTTTTATGAGAGATCACATCGAGATCCAGGAGATCTTCTCAGGGAGCTTATGCGCCTCCAGCCACCATCTTTTGGGGGATCTACCGACAGGGTTGAAGCTGAGGCTTGGATTTTGAGCCTAGATAGGTGCTTTTCATTGCGCTCTTACGAGAGCAATCTAAAGGCACGTGTAACAATCCACCTATTGAGAGCAACAACCTCCACATGGTGGAGACAGGAGGAATACAAGTGTGGTTTAGCTGCCGATACTCTCACATGGGAGATTTTTATAGAGAGGTTCAAGGAGAGGTACTTGTCTGAGCATTACAAACAGCGTAGGATAGACGAGTTCCATGACCTCCAGCAGAAGGGTCTCTCAGTGACCCAGTACGAGAGAAAATTCTTCAAGCTCTTGCCCTACGTAGACTACCTAAAGGATGAGAAACTTCTCGTCAACCATTTCATCAAAGGGCTGAATGTCGGCATAGCAAGACCAGTGAGGATGTCCACTCCAGGGAGCCTTCAGGTTGCCATGGAGAAGACCCTGATAGCAGAGGAGATTCAGGTCAGGCCACAGGATACAAGGGATCAGTTCCAAAACCAAAACCCTACACACCAGACATATGGATTTCAGAAACCCCATTGGAAGGGTAATAACAGAAACACACAAGGGGTTCTCCAAACCCCCTCCTCCGCAACAGTCATAATAGAAGTAGAGGCAAACGCCTCCGCAGAATCAACAGGGCGTGAAGCCCAAGCAGTGGCAGTCTCAGGGTCAAAGGCAAGATCAACAATCTCAGGTTCCTTACACACCTCCGGCAAGGACTCAGCAGTCCTCTAGGGGTGGGTACAGTGGTTCTAGCAGGACATGGGGATAGTCTTTTTCTAGGCCTCAGGGCGTCCAGTTTCAGGCATGCAGTGCTTGTTTCACATGTGGAGCCATGGGGCACATGGCGACAGAGTGTCCTCAAGGTCAGCTGACAGGGAATCAGAGCATGGAAGCATTAGAGCCTATAGTTGGAGATATGGGCAGGTCCCATAGAGTCTTTGCAGCAGTTGACAACCGCTAGGCAGAGCACCAGGCCACGGTCATTGAGGCTGCAGGTATGATTAGAGGTAATAGTGTATCTATATTATTTGATTCTGGAGCTACTGACTCCTTTATATCTCAATCGATTGTGGAGCGTTGCGGGCTAGTGGCAACTAGACAAGGTGTCAGTTGGGAAGTGGAGTTAGCTTCAGGGGCTAGAGTGTCAGTGGAACCAGAGGTTAGGACATGTCAGGTTCAGATTGGTAATACCACCACCTTAGTAGACCTTAGAGTTACACCACTTGGATCATATGGCATCATACTTGCCATGGATTGGCTTTATGCCCACCGAGCAAAGATGGATTGCCGCCTAAAAGTGATCGAGTATGAGGATGATCAGGGTTCACCCATAGTAATCATCGGGATTCAGAGACTCGTGTCTCTTCGTATGATTTTCGCAATGCAGCTTAAGCAAAGCATGTGAAATGGATGTCAGCTATTTTCCATCACCATCAATGATAGAGAGGAAGAGGATGAATAGGAAACATTGATTGACGACCATCCTATCCTTAAGGGATATTCAGATGTGTTTCCTTCAGAGCTACCTTGAATGCCGCCCCGTAGAGAGATTGACTTTCATATATACCTTGTACCAGGAGCTGAGCTAGTTTCAAGAGAACCTTATAGGATGACCACAAATGAGCTTAATGAGCTTAAGATGCAACTTGAGGAACTCCTAGAGAAGGGTCACATTCATCCTAGTGTATCCCCTTGGGGTGCACCAGTCATCTTCGTGAAGAAGAAGGATGGATCTCTCCGATTATGCATGGATTATCGTCAGTTGAACAAATTAACCATCAAGAACCAATATCCCTTGCTCAGAATCGATGATTTGTTCAACCAACTTCAGGGTGCCAAAGTATTTTCCAAAATTGATTTGAAGTCTAGATACCATCAGTTGAGGATAGTGGAAAGCGATATCCAAAAGACCGTATTTCGCACTAGATATGGCCACTATGAGTTCACCGTGGTCCCATTCGGTCTTACGAATGCTCCAGCTATTTTCATGAGCCTCATGAATGGGGTATTCCGCACATTTCTTGACCATTTCATGATTGTGTTCCTTGATGACATATTGATATATTCTTGGAATGAGAAGGAGCATGAGGAGCACCTGAGACAGGTTTTGCAGTGTTTGAGTGACAATCAGTTGTTTGGCAGTTTGTCAAAGTGTGTTTTCTTTCGATCAGAGGTCAAGTACCTTGGGCATGTTGTTTCCAGTGATGGGATCTCAGTAGACCCATCCAAGATCAAAACTATTATGGATTGGCCAGTGCCAAATAGTGTGACAGAGGTCAGGAGCTTCATAGGCTTAGCAAGTTATTACCGACAGTTTGTTGAGGAATTCTCTAGAGTCGCACATCCTATTACTTCTCTTCAGCGTAAAGGGAAGAAATTTGAGTGGACAGAGAAGTGCAAGAGGGCCTTTCAGGAACTAAAAAAGGCACTTACTAGCACACCTATCCTTGTAGTACCATATCCCTCAGCTGACTTCATGGTTTGCACAGATGCTTCCCTAGAGGGTTTGGGAGCAGTCCTTATGTAGAATGGTAGGGCTATAGCTTTTTAGTCTAGGAAACTTAAGACTCATGAGCTTAACTACCCTACTCATGACCTTGAGCTTGCAGCAGTAGTGCATGCACTTGTGAGGTGGAGACACTTCCTTTTGGGTCATCATTTTGAGCTTCATTCAGACCATCAGAGTCTTCAATACATATTCACTCAGTCGAACCTTAATGCACATTAGAGGAGATGGATGGAGTTCTTGTGCGAGTATGATTTTGACGTTCACTACATCAAAGGGAAAGAAAACGTAGTTGCAGATGCCTTGAGTAGGAGACGTCACAAGATTTACACCATATCTATGGGCATGGATTTGAGAGATCGGATATTGTAGCAGTTGCTAGAGGATGGCTGGTATTTATAGGTTTGTAAGGTAATACGATCTCAGGAAACTCTAGAAGGGAAATATGTGGATTATTCCTTAGAGTTTGATGGACTATTACGCCATAGAGGGCGCATCTATGTACCTTGTTCCGGGGGTTTGCGAGAGTTCATTGTCACAAAGGCTCATAGAGCTCCTTATGTAGCACATCCTGGAGTTAAGAAGATGCATGCTGACTTGAGACAGTTATATCATTGAGCAGGAATGTGGCAGCTCATTGCTAAGTTAGTAGCCCGATGCCTCGAGGTTCAGAGAGTCAAGGTGGAGCACCGCCATCTAGGTGGGTTGCTCCAGTCTCATGCTATACCAGAGTGGAAGTGGGATACTATATCCATGGATTTTATCATTCGTCTTCCTATGCCATCTCGTCACCATGATGCCATCTTGGTGACAGTTGACAAGTTGACCAAAGTGGCTCACTTTTCACCAATTCGGACTACCTTCACAGCACCAGCAGTAGCACAGGTGTTCTTGCGAGCATTGTCAGACTTCATGGTGTTCCATGCAAGATTATTTCTAATAGGGATTCCCTCTTCACTTCTTCCTTTTGGAAGGCATTATAAGCAGCTATGGGCACTAAGCTCAACTTCAGTACAGCCTATCATCCAGAAATGGATGGTCAAACAGAGAGGGTTAACCAGGTGTTAGAGGATATGCTTCACATGTACATCATTGATCATCAGACCAGATGGGAAGAGTACCTTCCCTTAGTGGAGTTTTCCTATAACAATGGGCATCACACTTCGTTGGGGATGCCACCCTATCAGGCATTATATGACAGGCTTTGTAGGACACCGTTGAGTTGGGACCGCATAGAGGATAGAGTTGCTATTGGTCCTGAGATAGCTTGGAATATGGAATAGCGGGTTGATTTGATTAGGCAGTGTCTTAGAGAGGCACAGGATAGACAGAAGAAGTATGCAGATGCGAAGAGGATAGATCGTAGCTACTTGGTTGGAGATAGAGACTTTTTGAGAGTGCGACCGCATAAGAGTCTAATCCATTATGAAAAGGGTTCTAAGCTTGTTCCTCTCTTTGTAGGACCATTTGAGATCCTTGAGAGGATAGGACCAGTTGCCTAACATTTAGTATTGCCACCTAGCCTGTCATGCATCCACGATATGTTTCATGTATCAGTTTTGAGGAAGTATATCTATGATGAGTCTCATATTTTAGATTGGGATGCCTTGCAGGTGGAGTCAGACGGGAAGCTAGATTTGGAGACCATTCGCATTTTGGCATGCTAGACGTTGGCCCTTCGAGGTCAAGAGCTGGACCAAGTTAGGGTCCAATGGGATTGCTATGATGAAGTTATGGCTTCATGGGAGGATGCAACACGTATCAGATCATAGTACCCCCATCTTTTTGATGAACTCCAAGAGGAAGTTCATGCCTAGAGGGGGAGGGTGTGAGGCCCTACCCCAACTCATCCTAGCATTTCAGTATTTTTTATGTTGAGACTATTATGGTTGCTTTATTTTCATACATTATGGATTTGGAACTGATATGATTTCATGATTTGGATAACATTGATATATATTGATGCTTCATTTCTATGCATTATAGACATAGAACTGTTGGTATTTTGGTATGGTTTTGTCATTGATGTGAACACCTACTGAAAACAAGCACTCTAGAGATCCAGCAACATTCATCGGCAAGCAAGTAACTATTGCACAGTTACTGGTACATGGTTCACAGGCAAGATATAATGTTCACCGGCACTTGGAATGATATGGAAGACACTTGGTAATATCGAAGACATCGTGTGGACACTTTATTTTGAAGAATTAATCATTGGTATATTCATATTTGCATATTTTCTTTTACCGACAAATAGGTCCAAGTTATCTAGGGTTACACTGACAGGTTTATCTTTTCCAAATCAGCATGGCACGCTATGGAGATGATTTATCATTGATGTAAATGCATTAAGCCGACATGTTTAATCAGTTCTTGCATCGGATATTATATTTTATGTAAAATGTTTATTGTAAAATCTTGTAGAGCCGACCTACTAAAATTGGTCTTATGTTATGGTATAAATGTAAGATCTTATTTGTAAGATCAAGTGCGGAGTGCAAAAAAGAATTATGTGAAGGTATATGAAAGATTAAGCAGAGGTATACACGAAGACATCATTTGAAGGTGAAGATATGTTTTTGTAGAAGCATATTAGCATTACACCGGTACTGAATCCAACATAAGAAGATGTTATTTTGTGCAGTACATTCTTATTGGATTTAACCATCCAACTATAGTCAGTGTGACTCCCATTTTGTGATTGAGCAGTGAGCTCTAGGCTGTTGGCCTTTCTGCATGTGCAGACCCCATTATGTACACTTATTATCTGTAGTAGTAACATCTAATTGTGGGTAAGGTTACCCACCATGGTTTTTCCCCTTACAGGGTTTCCACGTACAAATATTGGTGTTATGTGTTGTGGATGACTTTATGTTTATGTTTTATGCATTAATCCTTACCGGTATAGCAATTTACTGTTAACATTGTCTCCTGGCATACTTAACTGCTTTATCGGTATTAAGCATTAAGTTGGTTAATTGGTTTTTGGTTTGAATTTATTAGACAACTGATTCACCCCCCCCCCCTCTCAGTTGTCTCCGGGACCTAACAATTGGTATCAGAGCCTAGTCCTCTTTTGTAGAAGTTTAACAACTTGAGGAGATCCAATGTCTACTAATTACTTCAGGAAGGACAGTCCTAAACTTGATGGAACCAACTATGGGATATGGAAGATCAGGATGGAGACACATCTGAATTGCATTGGTAAAGACATCTAGGAAGTTACAAAGAATGGTTATACTGCTGCTGTAGATGGTCAGACTGCTCCAACTACCTTAGCTAAAGATGAAGAGAATGATTGCAAAGCAAGGGAAGCACTTTTGAGCGCATTATCAGATCAATAAATCATGGGATTATAAAATAGGTCTACTGCTAAAGCTATTTGGGATCATTTGGGAACACTAAATGAAGGAGATTCCACAGTCAAGATTGCAAAACTTGAAAGCTTCCGAGTCAGGTATGAACATCTGAAAATGGAAGAAGATGAAAGGATTTCTGCTTTTATGGAAAGTGTAAATGAAATTGTTTTGGTTATTAAATGTTGTGGAGGAACTTTGAGTGAGGATGAAATTGTTTCAAAAATCTTAAGAGGTTTGCCACCAGCATATAAAATGAAGGTTATTGTTATAAATGAGTTGAGAACAATGCCTAATATATCAGTAACTAGGGATACATTGATTGGAAAACTTTCAACCTTTGAAATTGAGGAATTTGGTCCTATTGCTACTATAAAAACTAATTTGGTATTTAAAGCATCAACATCATCTACTCCATCATTTGACAAATCAGACTGGAAAGCCTTTTATGCAAGGGAACTTGAAGAAACCGGGAAGGAGAATGAAGAGCTTGAAGAACTTGAAGCACTATTTGCGCAAAAAATGCCAAAAGGTCCAATTGGAAGTAAGTATGAAGGTAAAGCACCCTTTAAATGTTTTAACTGCAATAAGATTGGTCACATGGCTTCAAGATGCCTTGATAGACATGCTAGACTAAGAGAAGAAGCTAAAAGAACATACAAGCCTAATCTTGAATATTAGAGATACAAATTTAAGAAAAACAAAGACAAATCTTGTTATATTGTTGATGAAGGTGTGACTAATGATTCTGATGAGGATCCAATAGACAATGGATGGGTTTTTGTTGCTATAATAGAAGATCAACCAGCACCTACTACTCAACCGGTAGAACAAGCCCTAGCAGCCAAAGTTGAAGTAAAGGATGAATGGATCATTGACTCAGGATGCTCACATCATATGACAAGAGACAAAGGTAAATTATTGAACTTTCAAGAATACAATGGAGGTTTAGTAAGATTTGGAGATGACAAAGCCTGTTCAATCAAAAGTAAGGGTTCAATATCTCTTGATGGTAAGCATAACACTGACAATGTCTACTATGTTGAAGGATTAAAGCATAATCTTTTAAGTGTTGGTCAATTAGTTGAGAAGGGATTTCAGTTACAATTTAAAAATAGAAAATGCAAAATCATGAATAGAACTGGTTTGGAAATTGCAACCGGTAATCAGACTAGAGGTAATATCTTTCATTTGAACAATAGTGAAAAGGCATGCTTGATTGCACATATAGATGAAACTTGGTTATGGCATAAAAGACTATGTCATGTAAACTTTGATTACATGGTGAAAAATTAGTACTTCTAAGGCAGTTAGAGATCTACCTAAAATTGTAAAACCTCAGAATACAATTTGTAAGGAATGTCAATTTGGAAAACAAGTTAGAGCTAGTTTCAAAAGTATTCCGAAAAAATCTAATAATGCTCTTGATTTAATTCACACTGATTTATGTGGTTCACCTAGAACTAGAAGCTTACAAGGTGATAGATATTTCATGCTAATTATTGATGATTATTCTAGAATCTGTTGGGTTACTTTTCTCAGAGAAAAATCAAAAGCACTTGGAAAGTTCAAACTATTCAAAGCAATGGTTGAAAATGAAATGGGTAAGAAAATCAAATGTTTAAGATCAGATCAAGGAGGAGAATTTACATCTAAGGACTTTAATACATTCTGTGAAGTGAATGGAATCAAAAGACAGTTATTAGCACCTCAGACACCACAGCGGAATGGAGTTGTTGAAAGGAAAAACAAAACTATCTTGGATGCAGCAAGAAGTATGTTATCAGAAGCAAATCTACCACATGTGTATTGGAGAGAAGCAGTTAGCACTGCTATCTATACATTCAACAAAGTTCACATCAAAGGTGAAACTGGTAAGACCCCTCATGAACTATGGTTTTGTAATACTCCTACTCTTAAGTATTTCAAAATTTTTGGAAGTAAATGTTATATTAGAAGAGATGAGTATATTGGCAAATTTGATCCTAGAAGTGATGAAGGAATATTTCTTGGTTATTCATCTAAGAGAAAGGCATATAGATGTTTTAATAAGAGATTGTAGAAAATTGTTGAGAGTACAAATGTAAAGATTGATGAACAATTCAGAGGAACTTCAAGGTATATAGACTCTGAACCAACAACAGAAATTGTGATAAATGAACCTACACTGAATCCACCGGTACAGAATGAAGATCGAGTTACCCCGGTATCATCAGAGGATTCCGTAGTAATTGAATAACAACAACAAACTAAGACACACCAGTATGTAAGATTGAATCATTCTGAAGATCAGATAATTGGAAACAAATTTAAAGGAGTTATGACAAAAGGAAGATTGGCAAATGAAGAGGTATGTCTTATTTCTCAAATTGAACCATCATCTATCAATGAGGCATGTGAAGATAAATTTTGGATTAAAGCTATGGAAGAAGAATTAGGACAAATTGAGAAAAAATAATACTTGGACATTAGTTCCCCGGCCTAAAGATAAAAATGTAATTGGAACCAAATGGGTATTTAGAAACAAACTTAATGAAGATGGTAAGGTTGTCAGAAATAAAGCAAGACTAGTGTGTAAGGGATATTCTCAGAAAGAAGGAGTTGATTACAATGAAACCTTTGCACCGATAGCCAGAATTGAGGCAGTTAAATTATTCTTGGCTTTTGCAACTCACAAGGACTACAAAGTTTATCAAATGGATATTAAATGTGCATTTTTTAATGGAGATCTTGAAGAGGAAGTGTATATTGAACAGCCTGATGGATTTTCTTTAACAGATGACAATGATATGGTTTGTAGGTTAAGAAAAGCTTTGTATGGATTGAAACAAGCCCTAAGAGCTTGGTATGCAAGGTTGGATAAGTATCTTTTAAAGATTGGTTTTACTAAAGGAAATGCATATAGCAATTTACATTACAAAATAACTAATGATGACATCTTGATTATTGAAGTATTTGTTGATGATATAATCTTTGGAGGAGGAGATGGATTATGTAAGGAATTTTCTATTAAAATGGAGCAAGAATTTGAAATGTCTATGATTGGAGAAATAAAATTCTTTTTAGGATTGCAGATTTCACAAACTAATAAAGGTATATTTTTTAGTCAATCCAAGTACTTGAGAGAATTACTAAAGAAATTTGGGATGGAGAACTCTAAACCGGTAAGCACACCTATGACTACAAATGACAAATTATCTCAAAGGGATGAATCTACACATGTTAATCCAACTAGATACAAATCTATGATAGGAGGTTTATTGTATTTGACACAAACCAAGCCTGATATTATGAATGCAATATGTATTGTTTCTAGATTTCAAAGTAATCCTAGGAAAAACCATGAATCTGCAGTAAAAAAGATTTTTCAGTACTTACAAGACACAACAAATCTTGGATTATGGTATCCTAGAGATAAAAATTTTGATCTATGTGCATACACAAATACAAATTGGGTAGGAGATGTGGATGATAGAAAAAGCACCACTAGAGGAGCATTTTTTCTTAGAAAAAGATTAGTTTCTTAGTTGAGTAAGAAATAGAGTTGTACATCTTTATCAACAGCAGAATCAGAATATGTTACAGCAGCAACTAACTATACACAGGTACTATGGCTTAAGCAAATGTTGAAAGACATAAAGGTAAAATGCAAGGAACCCATTACTATATATTGTGATCACATTGCAGAAATTGATATATCTAAGAATCTGGTATTACATTCTAAAACAAAACATGTTTCTATCAAACTAAATTTTCTAAGGGAAAAAGTTGAAGAAAAGGAGATAAAACTGGTTTATGTGAATACTAAAGAATAGCTTGCAGATATTTTCACAATACCTTTGCCTAAGGAGACTTTTGAATATCTTAGAGATTAGATTGGAGTCATACCACCACAGTTAGAGACTTAGATAATTGATGATTGTCACCAACCGGCAGAATTAAAAGACAAATCTTTTATTCCGATCTTTGGTGTGGAAGCTACTTCTCAGGGGGAGTAGTTGGTATTTTGTATGAATTTGAATTTTGTAGCTTTGGCATTTGATGTCAAAGAGGGAGAGATATCTATGGAAAAACACATTACCTTTTGAGGAGAGATTGGTATTGAAAATAAATCTTTGGATAAACTTATGTTGCTCCCAGGGGGAGAAATTGAGATTGTTGGTTTTTGGTATTTGGCATTTCTGTTTTGGCACTTTGATGGTTTTTTCATCTTGTGTTGCCATCAATGCCAAAGGGGGAGATTGTTGGTATTTTGGTATGGTTTTGTCATTGATGTCAACACCTACTAAAAACAAGCACTTTGGAGATCCAGCAACATTCACCGACAAGCAAGTAACTATTGCATAGTTACTGGTACATGGTTCACCGACAGGATATAATGTTCACTAGCACTTGGAAGGATATGGAAGACACTTGGTAATATCGAAGACATCATGTGGACACTTTGTTTTGAAGAATTAATCATTGGTATATTCATATTTGCATATTTGTTTTTACCAGCAAATAGATCTAGGTTATCTAGGGTTACACCGATAGGTTTATCTTTTCCAGATCAGCATGGCACACTATGGAGATGATTTATCATTGATATAAATGCATTAAGCCAACATGTTTAATTAGTTATTGCATCAGATATTATATTGTATGTAAAATGTTTATTGTAATATCTTGTAGAGCCAACCTACTAAAATTGGTCTTATGTTATGGTATAAATGTAAGATCTTATTTGTAAGATCAAGTGCGGAGTGTGAAAAAGAATTGTGTGGAGGTATATGCAAGATTAAGCAGAGGTATACACAAAGACATCATTTGAAGGTAAAGATAGGTGTTTGTGGAAGCATATCAGCATTACACCGGTACTGAATCCAGCATATGAAGATGCTATTTTGTGCAGTACATTCTTATTGGATTTAACCATGCAACTGTAGTCAATGTGACTCCCATTTTGTGATTGAGCAGTGAGCTCTAGGCTATTAGCCTTTCTGCATGTGCAGACCCCATTATATACACTTACTATCTGCAGTAGTATCATCTAATTGTGAGTAAGGTTTCCCACCATGGTTTTTCCCCTTACAGTGTTTCCACGTACAAATATTGGAGTTATGTGTTGTGGATAACTTTATGTTTATGTTTCATGCATTAATCCTTACCGGTATAGCAATTTACTGTTAACACTATCTACCGGCATACTTAACTGGTTTACCAGTATTTAGCATTAAGTTGGTTAATTGGTTTTTGGTTTGAATTTATTAGACAACTGATTCACCCCCCCCCCCCCCCCCTCTCAGTTGTCTCCAGGACCTAACAAGAACTCTATATGATTCTAGAATAGGATTACTTTGTGATGATGTATGTCATTATTGGAATTGCAGGACTTTACTATGATGATAGAAATAGGATGCATGTTTATGTATGGATCAAAATTACGAGGATTATGATAATTGCTTATGTGGATTTATTTTGATACAAGATATATTGATTTTGTTTAAATATCAATTGTATGCAGAGTGTTTGACATGTATTCTTATTCATGTATTTAAATATTATATGAGGTTATTTGGAAGTACTAATGTGTAATTGAGATGTGCAGGAAAATTATCCATGTGACCATGGAAATATTATGGAGAACCAAACCTAGACCTATGTACATTCGTAAAACCAGGGTTTGTCTATTTGGACAAACAACACCCCATTTGTATCATATTTTATTTGTGAAAGTGTATATTGCATGTGTGTGAAATGGAAATTATTAATTTGTGTAATTCCAACAAGAGACAAAATTTCATGTGTAATGTTGTAAAGTATTTAATTGTGTCACTTGACACGTGTTGATTTATGTCTTGATTTTTGAATTGTCTCTTGGAGGAAGTTGTTTTAACCATAGCTTTTTCAAATAATTTAATGTGGTTCTATATTTTCCTTGGGTAGAGAATCTTTGGGGTGGTCAACTTAGGTTTAACCCGAAAATTAACTTCACATGTGTTTAAAAGGGGTTAAATGGACTCCTAGGGGTAGTTTAAAGGTGTTTCCTAAAGCCCATAAGGTATACCTAAGGGTTAGGAGTAATTTTAGGCATGTGACAACTCCGATGTGACTGTTTTGTCACCCTAAAAAATGAGTTTTCTAAGATGTGCGAAAATTGAATTTAGAAGGCATCATCTAGGTTAGTTAACTTTCCTTTTTTAAGAGAGATCCCTTTTGATCTTTTTCGGATTTTTTCCTTTTTTCAATTTTAGAAACCTGTGAGAACTCTCACTGAGGTCTTCTTAGTTTAGAATGAGAGATTTTGTGAGTAATCACCCACTCTCCATTTTTGGAGACAATGTAATTTTGAAGAAAAAAAACATAGATTTGGTTTAGGAATTTGGCTAAGTGTAGAGAAGCAAGGAATTATGGAATTGGGCTGCTCATCTTGAATTAGACTAGCATACCTTTGGGCATATTGAAGGTTGGTTTAACTTCTTCTTTTTTTCTTTCATGTTGCATGTTATTTTGGAAAGATTGTTGTGTGAAAAAAAAAACCGTTCTCTTGCATTTTATTTTGTGAAAATTTTTACGCGTTGTCTTTTTTTTTTTTGTATGCATTTTATGTTTTGGGAGTAACCAAGACCTCCTACTCTTGGGAGAGAGAATGGTCTTGTGGGTGGTAGAAGTTTGACAGCCCTTAAGTGAGAGGGTCTCATTATGAGAGTGATCTCAAGGGATATTTATGTGACCCTTGGTACATGGCTTGTTTATGCATTTGGGGGTCATAAGGAGGGAAATAAGGCATGAATGCCTTGGGTGGCATAAGGACATGAGGTTATTATACTTATGATATATCTTTGTTTGTCATGAGGTGGC
Source organism: Cryptomeria japonica (assembly GCF_030272615.1). Lineage (NCBI taxonomy): Eukaryota > Viridiplantae > Streptophyta > Pinopsida > Cupressales > Cupressaceae > Cryptomeria > Cryptomeria japonica. The sequence continues at coordinate 591,347,215 of NC_081410.1, read as the reverse complement.
TTTGTGTTTTACCATACTTGCAATCTCCTCAGGATATTTGGTCCACTACCACCCGTGTAAAATTATCACATTGTGTGGTGCAGTGTAGCCTTGGTTGGGAATATGTTGTTGTGATTGTTTTCCCTTGCTTGTTGTGTTTGCATGTGTGTAACCTGTCTAGGGCTTGGTTCTCCAAGCTCAGGGGTGGCTTCTAGTAAGCCTAGGCTGGGAGATGAGCACTCCATGGTCAAAGCCTTTTGATTTATTTTCAGGTTGTTGAAAGAAAAGAAAAGGACAAGTAGAAGTTGTTGGACTTATTTGTTTACAGAAAGAGATTTGGGAATGGAATATTTATGTTTTTAAGTTACAGCAATGTAAAGGGAAACTATGTTGTAATCTATTTTCGATAGGAAATGTATCTATTATTTTTAAGGTCCTCATTCAATAGAAATGAGAGATCCATTTGTAATATTGACCATAATGTATTTTAAATATACTTTAAGGAAATACATTATTTTTATTAAGTATTATTTGGTTGCAAAAGGAATTATTTATGTGGAGTTTACGTTTTGTATTGTTCTCAAAATTTTAATGATTGCATGCATGTTACTTTGAAAACAAATGTTCAAGTTTATTTCCTAATGCATATCTTTAAGTTTAATTAAAATAAATCTAGATTTATGTAGTTGTTGAATATATGTTATTAAATTCTATCACTTTTCCCTTTAATCTATTTGAAGAAAACAAATCTAAAAATTAATATGACTATCTCTAAGCTTTATTTCAATGCTTTCTAGTCTAAAAAATAAAGTTGTTGTTCATATTTATTTAACTCTATTATTTATTTATTGCAGAAATTAAATCTACAGTTAAATAGGCTATCTCTGTTTTTTTTTGGTATTTAATATTTTAAAAAATATAACATCTATATTTTTTCACAGTAGGGTTAGCCTGAGTTTCTAATGCATTTAATATATATATATATATATATATATAATAAACAAATTAAACAAAAAAAAAATTACATAAAATAAATTTATTTTGAAAAAAATATAACATAATACTTTGGAAAGGGGCTCGGCCCCTACGGACTCCCCTGCAGGGTGACCCCCCCTACGCACTATGGGCGGCGACCCCCAGCGACGACCGTAGCCACCACTATGGGCCACAACCCACAGTGGGGAGGCTTCGGCCCCCCCTGTGGGTGGTGCCTCACAGCGGCAACACTGCCAGGCTGCGGGTCGCGTCCCACAGCGGCGGCCTAGGCCACCTCTGTGGGTCATGACCCGCAGGCTCAACAGTGGCCATCCCTGTGGGGAGCCCCCACCATGGCCTCCGCCTTTTTTAAAAAACCGTCACTCGCCCTCCACCTTGCTCATATGTTTGGCCCCCTACAACAAAAAGATTCGAAACCCTAACCCAAATTTGGGTTAGGGTATTCGAAAAATAATATAAAAAGTAAGAAATGAAAATAAAATAGAGTATTTTTATAATAATAAAATTAGGGTTTTCATGGTTATTTATTAATAATAAGAAAACATATATATATATATACACATAGAGTTTTAAATGTGAAAGATTGGGGTAAATTGTAGACTAAATATTTTTTTGGGTGTTTATAATTTATGTATGTTTTAATAAACATATGGGTATAATTGAAAAATTGAAAAATTGTTTTAATTTAAAATACTTATGAAGTTTAATCTTTTAGAAATTTTATAACAAATTGGATAAGTTATTTTGACTATGGGGAAATAATTTTAGTCCACCTAGATATAGGTTTATGAGATTAAACTTTATAAGACAAATGTCATTATGAATATAATTGACCCTCTAGTCGATTTAGTTTAAACACATTTTAATTATTGTTAAAATAAAGTATAGACTTTTATAAACTAAGTGCTAGGACTAATTTTATTAGCCCCTAAAATTAATTAATGGTTATTGGAGATTAATTTTATCTATGTCAATTAATTGACTAAACTAATTTATTGATTAAAATTGATGATACAATAAATAATTATTTTATTGTTCTGCATTTGATTTAAATTAATATCATTTAATTGAGTTAGAGGTTAGAGTTACTCACACATAACTAAGACAAAACTTTCTAGTGCATTACATGTTAGCAAATTTAATGTTATTAAGTTGTGATTTAAAAAAAAAAATTATTATCCCGTTCGTGCCCAAAAGTTTGGGCATGACATTTTGGTATTAAAGCAAGGTTTCCAACACTAGGAACCTTTCTCCATCATGTTTCGCTTTAATTATTTAATTGATTTTATCATATTAGTTTTCTAGGATATTTAAATTTAATTAATTAAATATTTTTCCAAAGAAATTAGTCATTTTATTTATTTTATTTTATTTTTTCTCTTAAGGATGCCTCCAACTATGTGACAAGCTTACAAGCGCGGAAGGGGTCTTAGGCGTGTACGCATGGCACACAAAGAGGTCAATAAGGAGGAATTGGTTCCAAAATTGAACCCAGAGGCTCCTCCCGAACAGCCAGTTGACCCAAACCGAAACATCTTAAAAGCACTCCAGAATCTGATTGGTATAGTCCAGGATAGGTTTCCAGTAGAGGATCATCATATTGAAAATCAAAACTCAGAGAGTCATAGATCAGCAGATAGGGAACGGAGTAGGAGTCCACCTCCTATTCCCATAGAGAGTCAGGGTGGGAATGAGCCTGAGTCTGTGCACCTACCAGGACCACCTCCAATGGCAGAGCCAATGTTTTATGAGAGATCACATCGGGATCTAGGAGATCTTATCAGGGAGGTTATGCGCCTCTAGCCACCATCTTTTGGGGGATCTACCAATGGGGTAGAAGTTGAGGCTTGGCTTTTGAGTCTAGATAGGTGCTTTGCATTGTGCTCTTACGAGAGCAATCTTAAGGAAAATGTAGCGGTCCACCTATTGAGAGCAACAACCTCCACATGGTGGAGACAGGAGAAATATAAGTGTGGTTCAATTTCTGATACTCTCACATGAGATGTTTTTACAGAAAGGTGTAGGGAGAGGTACTTGTCAGAGCATTATAGATAGCGTAGGATAGATGAGTTCCATGACCTCCAACAGAAGGGTCTCTCAGTGATCGAGTATGAGAGAAAATTCTTTGAGCTCTTGCCCTACGTGGACTACCTGAAGGATGAGAAACTTCTCGTCAACCATTTCATCAAAGGGCTGAATGTCGGCATAGCAGTACCAGTGAGGATGTCCTCTCTAGGGAGCCTTTAGGTTGCCATGGAGAAGGCCCTAATAGAAGAGGAGATTCAGGTCAGGCCATAGGATACAAGGGATCGGTTCTAGAACCAAAACCCTACACCCCAGACATACAAATTTCAGAAACCCCATTAGAAGGGTAATAACAGAAACACACAAGGGTTCTCCAAACCCCCTCCTCCGCAACAGTCACAACAAAACCAGAGGCAAAGGCCTTCGAAGAATCAATAGTGTGTGAAGCCCAAGCAGTGGCAGTCTTAGGGTCCAAGGCGAGATTAGCGATCTCAGGTTCCTTACACACCTCTCGTGAGGACTCAGCAGTCCTCCAGGGGAGGGTACTGTGGTTCTAGCAGGACTGGGGGACAGTCTTTTTCTAGGCCTCAAGGCATCCAGTTTCATGCATACGATGCTTGTTTTATGTGTGGAGCCATGGGGCACATGGTGAGAGAGTGTCCTCAGGGTCAGGTGATATGGAATCAGAGGGTGGGAGCATCAGAGCCTATAGTTGGAGATATGGGCAGGTCCCATAGAGTCTTTGCAGTAGTTGACAACCGCCAGGCAAAGTACCAGGCCACGGTCATTGAGGCTGTAGGTATGATCAGAGGTAACAGTGTATCTATATTATTTGATTTTGGAGCTACTGACTCCTTTATATCTCCATCGGTTGTGGAGCATTGAGGGCTAGTGGCAACTAGACAAGGTGTCAGTTGGGAAGTGGAGTTAGCTTCAGGGGCTAGAGTGTCAGTGGAATCAGAGGTTAGGACATGTCAACTTCAGATTGGCAATACCACCACCTTAGTAGACCTTAGAGTTACACCACGGATCATATGGCATCGTACTTGGCATGGATTGGCTTTATGCCCACCGAGTCAAGATGGATTGCCACCTAAAAGTGATCGAGTGTGAGGATGATCAGGGTTCGCCCATAGTAATCATCAGGATTCAGAGACCCGTGTCTCTTTGTATGATTTCTGCACTGCTACTTAAGCGGAGCATGCGAAAGGGATGTCATCTATTTGCCATCAATATCAGTGATAGAGAGGAAGAGGATGAAAAGGAAACATCGATTGATGACCATCATCTCCTTAAGGGATATTCAGACGTGTTTCCTTCAAAGCTACCTTTAAATGCCACCCCATAGAGAGATTGACTTTCATATTGACCTTGTACCAAGAGCTAAGCCAGTTTCAAGAGAACCTTCTAGGATGACCATAAATGAGCTTAATGAGCTCAGGATGTAGCTTGAGGAACTCCTAGAGAAGGGTCACATTCATCCTAGCTTATCCCCTTGGGTTGCACCAGTCATCTTTGTGAAGAAGAAGGACAGATCTCTCTGACTATGCATGGATTATTGTCAGTTGAACAAAGTAACCATCAAGAACCGATATCCCTTGCCCAGAATCGATGATTTGCTCGAACAACTTCAGGGTGCCAAAGTATTTTCCAAAATTGATCTGAAGTCAGGATACCATCAGTTGAGGATAGTGGAAAGTGATATCCACAAGACTGCATTTCACACTAGATATGGCCACTATGTGTTCACCGTGGTCCCATTCGGTCTTACGAATGCTCAATTATTTTTATGAGCCTCATGAATGGGGTATTCTGCACATTTCTTGGTTGTTTTGAGATTGTGTTCCTTGATGACATTTTGATATATTCTCAAAATGAGGAGCATGAGAAGCACCTGAGACAGGTTTTGTAGTGTTTGAGGGATAATCAGTTGCTTAGCAGTTTGTCAAATTATGCTTTCTTTTGATCAGAGGTCAAGTACATTAGGCACGTTATTTCTGGTGATGGGATCTCAGTAGAACCATCCAAGATCAGAACTATTATGGATTGGCTAGCACCAACAAGTGTGATAGAGGTGAGGAGCTTCATGGGCTTAGTAGGTTATTACCAACGCTTTTTTGAGGGATTCTCTAGAGTCGCACATCCTATTACTTCTCTTCATTGTAAAGGGAAGAAATTTGACTGGATAGAGAAGTGCGAGAGGGCCTTTCAAGAACTCAAAAAGGCACTTACTAATGCACCTATCCTTGTAGTACCAGATCCCTTAGCTGACTTCATGGTTATCATAGATGCTTCCCTAGAGGATTTGGGAGTAGTCTTTATGCAGGATGGTAGGGCTATAGCTTTTTAGTCTAGGAAACTTAAGACTCATGAGCTTAACTACCCTACTCATGACCTTGAGCTTGCAGTAGTAGTGCATGCACTTGTGAGGTGGAGACACTTCCTTTTGGGTCATCATTTTGTTCTTCATTCAGACCATCAGAGTCTTCAGTACATATTCACTCAGTCGAACCTTAATGCATGTCAGAGGAGATGGATGGAGTTCTTGTGCATGTATGATTTTGACGTTCACTACATCAAAGGGAAAGAAAACGTAGTTGCAAATGCCTTGAGTAGGAGACGTCATGAGATATACACCATATCTATGGGCATGGATTTGAGAGATCGGATATTGCAGGAGTTGCTAGAGGATGGATGGTATTTAGAGGTTTGTCAGGTAATACGATCTGAGGAAACTCTAGAAGGGAAATATGTGGATTATTCCTTGGAGTCCAATGGACTATTACGCCATAGAGGGTACATCTATGTACCTTGTTCCAGGGGTTTGCAAGAGTTCATTGTCATGGAGGCTCATAGAGCTCCTTATGCAGCACATCCTGGAGTTAAGAAGATGCATGCTGACTTGAGATAGTTATATCATTGGCCAGGAATGCGGCAGCTCATTGCTGAGTTAGTAGCCCGATGCCTCGAGTGTCAGAGAGTCAAGGCAGAGCACCACCATCTAGGTGGGTTGCTCCAGTCTCATGCTATACTAGAGTGGAAGTGGGATACTATATCCATGGATTTCATCATTGGTCTTCCTATGTCATCTCGTCGTCATGATGCCATCTTGGTGATAGTTGACAAGTTGACCATAGTGGCCCACTTTTCACCAGTTTGCACTACCTTCACAGCATTAGTAGTAGCACAGGTGTTCTTGCAAGACATTGTCAGACATCATGGCATTCCATGCAAGATTATTTCTGATAGGGATTCCCTCTTCACTTTTTCCTTTTGGAAGGCATTACAGGAAGCTATGGGCACTAAGCTCAACTTTAGTACAGTCTATCATCCGGAAACGGATGGTCAGACAGAGAGGGTTAACCAGGTGTTAGAGGATATGCTTTGCATGTACGTCATGGATCATCAAGCCAGATGGGAAGAGTACCTTCCCTTACTGGATTTTTCCTATAACAATGGTTATCACACTTCATTGGGGATGCCACCCTATCAAGCATTATATGGCAAGCCTTGCAGGACACCATTGAGTTGGGACTGCATAGAGGACAGAGTTGCTATTGGCCTGAGATAGTTTGGGATATGGAACAACAAGTGGATTTGATTAGGCAATGTCTTAGAGAGGCACAGGATAGATAGAAGAAGTATGTAGATGCGAAGAGGATAGATCGTAGCTACTTGGTTGGAGACAGAGTCTTTTTGAGAGTGCGACCGCATAAGAGTCCAATCCATTACAGAAAGGATTCTAAGCTCACACTTTGCTTTGTAGGACCATTTGAGATCCTTGAGAGGATAGGACCAGTTGCCTACTGTTTAGAATTACCACCTAGCCTATCATGCATCCACGATGTGTTTCATGTATCAGTTTTGAGGAAGTATATCTATGATGAGTCTCATATTTTAGATTGGGATGCCTTGCAGGTGTTGTCAGACAGGCAACTAGCTTTGGAGCCCATTCACATTTTGGCATGCTGGACGTTGGCCCTTCAAGGTTGAGAGCTGGACCAGGTTAGGGTCCAGTGGGATTGCTATGATGAGGTTACGGCTTCATCGGAGGATGCAGCGCGTATGACATCAGAGTACCCCCATCTTTTTGACTAACTCCAGGAGGAAGTTCATGCCTAGAGGGGGAGGGTGTGAGGCCCTACCCCGACTCATCCTACCATTTTAGTATATTTCATGTTGAGACTGTTATGGTTTCTTTATTTTTATACATTATGGATTTGGAACTTATATGATTTCATGATTTGGATAACATTGATATATATTGATGCTTCATTTCTATGCATTATAGACATAGAACTCTATATGATTCTAGAATAGGATTACTTTGTGATGATGTATGTCATTATTGGAATTGCAGGACTTTACTATGATGATAGAAATAGGATGCATGTTTATGTATGGATCAAAATTATGAGGATTATGATAATTGCTTATGTGGATTTATTTTGATACAAGATATATTGATTTTATTTAAATATCAATTATATGCAAAGTGTTTGACGTGTATTCTTATTCATGTATTTAAATATTATAAGAGGTTATTTGGAAGTACTAATGTTTAATTGAGATGCACAGAAAAATTATCCATGTGACCATGGAAATATTATGGAGAGCCAAACCTAGACCTATGTACGTTTGTAAAACCAAGGTTTGTCTATTTGGAGAGACAACACCCCGTTTGTATCGTATTTTATTTGTGAAAGTGTATATTGCATGTGTGTTAAATGGAATTTATTAATTTGTGTAAATCCAATAAGAGAAAAAATTTCATGTGTAATGTTGTAAAGTATTTTATTGTGTCACTTGACATGTGTTGATTTATGTCTTGATTTTTGAATTGTCTCTTGGAGGGAGTTGTTTTAACCATAGCTTTTTCAAATAATTTCTTGTGGTTCTATATTCTCCTTGGGTAGAGAATCTTTGGGGTGGTCAACTTAGATTTGACCCGAAAGTTAACTTCACATGGGTTTAAAAGGGGTTAAATGGACTCCTAGAGGTAGTTTAAAGGTGTTTCCTAAAGCCCATAAGGTATACCTAAGGGTTAGGAGTAATTTTAGGCATGTGGCAACTCCCATGTGGATGTTTAGATACCCTAATTAGTGAGTTTTCTAAGATGTGCGAAAATTGAATTTAGAAGGCATCATCTAGGTTAGTTAACTTTCCTTTTTGATGAGAGATCCCTTTTGATCTTTTCAGACTTTTTCCTTTTTTCAATTTTAGAAACCCGTGAGAAGTCTCACTGAGGTCTTCTTAGGCAAGAATGAGAGATTTTGTGGGTAATCGCCCACTCTCCATTTTTAGAGACAATGCAATTTTGAAGAAAAAAAAGATAGATTTGGTTTAGAAATTTGGCTAAGTGTAGAGAAGAAAGGAATTGTGAAATTGGATTGCTCATCCTCAACTAGACTAGCATACCTTTGGGCAGATTGAAGGTTGGTTTAACTTCTTCTTTTTTTCTTTCATGTTGCATGTTATTTTGGAAAGATTGTTGTGTGAAAAAAAAAGTTCATTCTCTTGCATTTTATTATGTGAAAATTATTATGCGTTATGTCTTTTATTTCTTGTATGCATTCTGTGTTTTGGGAGTAACCAAGACCTCCTACTCTTGGGAGAGAGGATGGTCTTGTGGGTGGTAGAAGTTTGACAGCCCTCGAGTGAGAGGCTCTCATTATAAGAGTGATCTCAAGGGATATTTATGTGACCCTTACTGCATGGCTTGTTTATGCATTTGGGGGTCATAAGTAGGGAAATAAGGCATGAATGCCTTATGGGGCATAAGGATGTGGGGTTATTATACTTATGATATATCTTTGTTTTCCATAAGGTGGCTTTGTGTTTTACCATACTTGCAGTCTCCTCAGGATATTTGGTCCACTACCACCCATGTAAAATCATCACACTGTGTGGTGCAGTGTAGCCTTGGTTGGGAATATGTTGTTGTGATTGTTTTCCCCTACTTGTTGTGTTTGCATGTGTGTAACCTATTTAGGCCTTGGTTCTCCAAGCTCGGGGGTGGCTTCTAGTAAGCCTAGGCTGGGAGGTGAGCACTCCATGGTCAAAGCCTTTTGATTTATTTGTAGGTTGTTGAAAGAAAAGAAAAGGACAAGTAGAAGTTGCTGGACTTATTTGTTTACAGAAAGAGATTTGGGAATGGAATATTTATGTTTTTAAGTTGCAGCAATGTAAAGGGAAATTATGTTGTTATTAAAATAAATCTAGATTTATGTAGTTGTTGAATATATGTTATTAAATTCTATCACTTTTCCCTTTAATCTATCTGTAGAAAACAAAACTAAAAATTAATATGACTATCTCTAAGCTTTATTTCAATGCTTTCTAGTCTAAAAAATAAAGTTGTTGTTCATATTTATTTATTGCAGAAATTAAATCTACAGTTAAATAGATTATCTTTATTTTTTTTTGGTATTTAATGTTTAAAAAAAATATAACATCTATATTTTTGCACAATAGGGTTAGCTCGAGTTTCTAATGCATTTAATATATATATATATATATATATATATATATATATATATATATATATATATATATATATATATATATATATATATATATATATATATATAAATACTACATTTAAATATTTTAAAATGTGGTTATAAATGCAAGATATATGTATATATATAATAAACAAATTAAACAAATAAAAAATTACATAAAATAAATTTGTTTTAAAAAAAATATATAACATAATACCCTGGAAAGGGGCTCGGCCCCTATGGACTCTTCGGCAGGGTGGCCCCCCCCCTCCACACTATGGGCGGTGACCCCCAGTGATGGTCGCAGCCACCATTGTGGGTTGTAACCTGCAGTTGGGAGGCTTCGGCCCCCCTATGGGTGGTGCCTCATAGCGGCGATGTTGCCGGGCTACGGGCCGCGTCCCATAGTTGTGGCCTAGGCTGCCTTTGTGGGCCATGATACGCAGGCTCGATAGTAGTCATCCCTGCGAGGAGCCCCCCCCCCCCCCCATGGCCTCCGCCTTTTTAAAAAAACCGTCGCTCGCCCTCCACCCTGCTCATACGTTCGGCTCCCTGCAACAAAAGGATTCTAAACCCTAACCCAGTTTGGGTTAGGGTATTCGAAAGATAATATAAGAAGTAAGAAATGAAAATAAAATAAAGGGGCATTTTTATAATAATAAAATTAGGGTTTTCATGGTTATTTATTAATAATGAGAAAACACACATATATATATATATACATAGAATTTTAAATGTGAAAGATTGGGGCAAATTGTAGACTAAATATTTTTTTGGGTGTTTATAATTTATGTATGTTTGAATAAACATATGGGTATACTTGAAAAGTTGTTTTAATTTAAAATACTTATGAAGTTTAATCTTTTATAAATTTTATAACAAATTCGATTAGTTATTTTGGCTATGGGGAAATAATTTAATTCCACCTAGATATAGGTTTATGAGATTAAACTTTATAGGACAAATGTCATTATGAATATAATTGACCCTCTAGTCGATTTAGTTTAAACACATTTTAATTATTGTTAAAATAAAGTATAGACTTTTATAAACTAAGTGCTAGGACTAATTTAATTAGTCCCTAAAATCAATTAAAGGTTATTGGAGATTAATTTTATCTACGTCAATTATTTGACAAAATTAATTTATTGATTAAAATTGATGAGACGATAAAGAATTCTTTTAGTGTTCCGCATTTGATTTAAATTAATATCATTTACTTGAGTTAGAGGTTAGAGTTACTCATACATAGCTAAGACAAAACTTGCTAGTGCATTAAATGTTAGCAAATTTAATGTTATTAAGTTGTGATTTAAAAAAAAAAAATTATCCCGTTTGTGCCCAAAAGTTTGGGCATGACATATAGTAACTACTCTTTTTATATTATCTACAACAATAGGTACATTTACAAAAATAAAAATAAAATTCAAGTTGAATGTTATACATCTAATGGTAATAGTATAATTTATATTTCATGACTATATAGATGTCTTTACAATATACTACATTTAGCTTTGAACTTGTTTACTCTAACGCATCATAATCTTATTAAAGTGGTTGCTAAATGCAATAATAGAAATTATGCACTGCAATTCCCTGAATATCATTTACTTATTATTTTACCGCCTTTCCCATTGAGTATTTTGTATCCCACTTTCACACATTCTACCATTCCTCAATCATCCTTATCCTTTTTAATGGTCCTCTTTCCTCTCTTGAACTCCTTTTTTTTTTTCCTCATCATTTATCACTTTTCCCTCCCCATTCTTTCTTACCTTGGTTACCCTATTTTATCAAATCATTAAATGTAACAATTATCTTTTAAGCTATATTAAATTCTCTTGTTTTCCTCAAATATCGAATCATGTATCTTTTCATGGCTTATAACTGCAACCCTTCAATGTCCCTTTTGAACAAAGAATTTCATTGCAAATTTTGGACTTCCTTTAACTCACAATAAATTTTCTATATCCATACATTGAAGGTGGTAGATACATGTATTTTCATCGTCCCAAAAAAAAAGTTGAATGAGAGATGAACTATTTTCTAGTGCCTCAAATATGCTATATTTTATAGTTGATTAACCATGAAAAATCCATAAATAATGCATGGGGATTCACTTAGTGAACCTGGGTAATAACATGTGTGTTCATGGCATACTAAAGAATCCCCCTATTTTCAAAATATATTGCCCTAAATTTATAAAGAGGAAAGTGTGGATGAATTAATGACAATGAATTGGGGTGCCAGGAGAAAAAAGAAGACAAAAATCCAAAGGCCTGCAGGAGAGAAGGGAAAGCATTACATTATAAGAAAGCTTGAAATCATTCCCAAAGGAAGAAACTAACCCAAAAAAATCTCAAAATTAAAAAAATTTCAAAAGAGAATACTAAATTATCCCTATGTATGAGTAGCCACCTTACGACCCTTCTTTTCATGACTTTTATCCAATTTCTAGTTTCCATTATTAGGTATTTCCAGTTCCTATATTTGTGTTTACAAATTCTAGTTTATGTTTTCTTTTCCACTTTTCTATTTATGTATCCACTAAAGTTCCCACTCACACTATCCTTCTCTTATTCATATGTAGAGTGGATCTTTGTGTATGTATCCCCAAAAACAACCAATAAATTTTTATTGTGTTACTTCTAACAATTTCCACATGTGTTTTATGATGTCAAATATATGTTTTACAATCTATTTAGATATTATTCCTTTTCATTTCCTAAACATAATTGTGTTTCTATGTCGTATATCTATTCTAGTTTGGATTTTTCTTTATAGGATATAGTAACTACTCTTTTTATATTATTTACAACAATAGGTACATTTACAAAAATAAAAATAAAATTCAAGTTGAATGTTATACATCTAATGCTAATAGTATAATTTACATTTCATGACTATATAGATTTCTTTATAATATACTACATTTAGCTTTGAACTTGTTTACTCTAACACATCATAATCTTGTCAAAGTGGTTGCTAAATGCAATAATAGAAATTATGCACTGCAATTCCCTGAATATCATTTACTTATTATTTTACCGCCTTTCCCATTTAGTATTTTTTATCCCACTTTCACACATTCTACCTTTCCTCAATCATCCTTATCCTTTGTAATGGTCCTCTTTCCTCTCTTGAACTCCATTTTTTTTTTCCTCATCATTTATCACTTTTCCCTCCCCATTCTTTCTTACCTTGGTTACCCTATTTTATCAAATCATTAAATGTAACAATTATCTTTTAAGCTATATTAAATTCTCTTGTTTTCCTCAAATATCGAATCATGTATCTTTTCATTGCTTATAACTACAACACTTCAATGCTCCCTTTTGAACATAGAATTTCATTACAAATTTTGGACTTCCTTTAACTCATAATAAATTTTCTATATCCATACATTGAAGGTGGTAGATACATGTTTTTTCATCATCCCAAAAAAAAAGTTGAATGGGAGATGACCTATTTTCTAGTACCTCAAATATGCTATATTTTATAGTTGATTAACCATGAAAAATCCATAAATAAGGCACGGAGCTTCACTTAGTGAACCTGGGTTATAACACGTGTGTTCATGGCATACTAAAGAATCCCCCTATTTTCAAAAAATATTGCCCTAAACTGCTTTTTTGTCCCCCCCTCTCAATACACAATCTGAATTGAAAGCCCCTCTATTTTCACCAAATATTGTATTTTTTCATAGTTCAAATTATAAATCCCCTTATTTTCACCGATAGACAATATATTGTACCCTCATTTTCGGGATATTAAACCCTCCAATATGAATGCACGTGATATAATATTGCTTAGAAAGTGAAGCCCCCATTAAATAAGGCCTCTCTTTCTCTCATTCGTTTCTTCCATTGCAATTATTTTTCTAAAGACTGATGGCTCTACATTATATCAAATATCATATGGGATTTAGAAACCATTGTAACATCTACAACCATTTTTGGAGACCCTCCAAAAAAATTGTAAGCAACTCTTTTTTACTAGATGATTATTCTCCTTGTTTTCTACTATGTGACCTTGTTATTTAATTCTTTAAGCATTTCATCAAATTTTTATCTAATATATAATTTATCCTTCCATACCTTGCATCTTTCCATCCCATATATTTTATTGATTTCACGGTTTTGAAACAACTCCTTTATATTTCTTACCCTATACTCCCTTTCTCAGCCATAGCTTTCCCCGGTTCCTATTTTCCTCCCAATTTGCTTTCAAATTATATAATTTTTTCTTGATTCTACTATTTTCCACACCACATATATACCTTTTTCTCCAAATCCATCTTATTTTTTATATTTTATTTTACCATTCAACTTATCTTTATATCTCACCCTCTTTTTCTTTTAAACCCTAGTTTGTCTAGCTCTCTATTTCACTTTTCCATATTAAAGATATCTTATGAATTGGAAAATACTAGACTATAGGATAATGCAGTGTCACTCAAGAATTCTATGATAGAAACAATCACCAGTGTAGCATAATAGACCATGCAGGGGTCACCAATGACAATGTACCACACTAAAATACACATATATGCAACATATCACTGGCCATACGAGGTCCACATGGTATATTATATATAGATTTAAATATGATAAAAAATTGTACCAAATAGATAGTTATTACATATGTGTAGAAAAATCATGATAGCTATTTCTTAAAAGTTCATAATTGCATCATTCTTATCAAGACCATACCCCCCAATCAGTTGATCAATATCAAATATGTCCTCATTTGACCTTACATGTTCCATTGTATATTATTCTCCATGGTTTGTAGTATTAAAATAGGTCCTCCTATATATCAAATATTTTTCTCTAGGCTATTAGCTAAGTATTTATTGTATCTTTTTTGGAATTCTAAATAAATTCTTGTAAAAAGACACATTGTTAGTATTTTTGAATGGCCAATGTATTTCATATTTGATCTTTGATTTTTTGATGTCCACTATCCTAAATTTGATAAATTTAAATAATTATCCTCGCTTGTTTCTTCATTTTGTATGGTACGTTGGACAAAGATGTTATGAAAATGAATCTTCTAGTGAACTCAAAAAGTAGTCTCCTATTGTTTTGAAACAAATCACCATTCCTAAATTCTCATAAAAACAAAAAACTTTAGAAGATAACATGAGCCAAAATAAACTAAATGTTTTGCACAAACCATTTGCATAAACAAATTAAATTTCTTTGTTAGTTGATCCCACCCTTATCCCCCAACCCTCAAGGTTTACACAAAACAAGTTCTTGATTTCTCTAGCATAAAAACAATCAAAAAAATTGTTAGACCCAATATGGAAAGCTAATGTAATGAGAGGGGAGGGGTGAATCGGTACTTTAAATCCTTTTATCAACATTATTTGTACTGTTATGCATAAACCAAAAACTGCTGCAACATAACATAAAACTAAAATAAATAGATAACAATCATACATGATTCACTCCATAACACATATATTTTTGGTTACGCAGAAACTCTTGGTTAGAGAGAAAAACTACAGTGGGGATGGCACCCACAACTTCACTACTACAATAATAAAGAGTGCTTGGTCAGAGCTACATGTTCATCTATTTCTGATAGCTTACCCTGTTAGGAGTATCAAGATCTATTAGATCTACCTTGCTAAAGGATTTTACAACACTTAAACTAAATGTTGCACCTAGTTAGAGGCTTTACAATTTATAGACTTAGTTAGAGTCTTTTACCCTGTTAAAGGTTTCTCTTACAACTTCAAAATATTTCAATAAAACGTTTACAAATATCTACAACTTTACATCTGGAATGTTATAGCAGATTCTATGTGCTCAAAATAAGATTACCTTGCTTATAGAATATCTTGGTAACCCATAAAGTAACTTAGTAAACCCTTCTGTTTACTCTGTTCTTTGACTGTTCTCTGAAATCCTTCTCAGTGACTTATGTGTCTTTGTAATAGTCATAACACTTAGTGCTTTCTTATGTATCACACATGTCTTGCTTCATTCACCTCTGTATATCTCTGTCTATCACACTTTTATCCTTAATCCATGTTGTATAAATAGATCTCTTATGTCGGTGATCTGATTCATTGCTTCGATCTTACAAACTTGATTTATCGAATGAATAACTATATAAAATATTTCATTGGTTAGATGACCTCAAAATCATACACAATCCTTAAGTGCAATTTCCAATGTGATAATGGTTCTATGTTCCTCGATCTTGTAACACATTTTCCCATGTGTGTCTAGATTCAATGAATCTGGTAACACGTTTCACTCAGTGTATATCAACTCGATGTATCATTATTTCTACTCGATAGACATGGAATGATACTCGGTAGACAGCTCGGTGCATACTGGGCTCTGTGACTACTTTCTTCTATAACCGACTATTCTGTGCATATCGACTGAATGTTTCGGTAGTAGTAACCAACTAGAGTATATAGAATGACTTTGGATATAAAACAAATGGCACCTTGATAAGTAGTAACAAAAATATGACTAACATTTTTAGCTTTCTTGCTAACTACACACAGATTGAGACTGGAAGAAGACAAAGAATAAGGTGATTTTCGCATAATAAATAACCACTTGAAATATGCTATTCTTGGTTGTAAAACATTAGACCAAAGAGACAAATTTATTTTACCATTCTTTATTAGACATTCCAAGATTCCAACAACTATTTAGATGCCTAGTTATATTAAAGGCTTTAATCAATGAATAATATGTTATTTTAGAGTTCACTTTATGCAAATTATAACTATCACACAATTTCATCAAGAAAATCATTTTTGCACTCAATATACATAGGAAATTAAATAACCTTACATGCTTCCCTCATAATTGAGTATGCTCTCAAATCATGAGGAGAAAGGTTAAAATCAATAAAAAGGGAGGCCCAAGATTTCAATTGGTAATTTCATAATATAACATCAAATCTTTTAATTCCTTTTATGAGTCATTTCTTAGTAGAGAACCCTCACAATAAGGCAAGGGTATTTCCTTTATTAGTTTCATCATAGTGATATTGAAGAGCATATTTTACCCCTATTTTGATACAAAAAATCACATTCTTTAATCAATATTTTTACTTGTTCTCAATATTTCGACAAGCTCTTTAAAAAATTAGACCCAACATGGGATAGATAGAATCTACCAAAAAATAATCCATATAGGGGTAGATAAATCCAAATTTTAGCTTGTTTAGAAACAACTAATTTTATATTATTCCTCACTAGAATCTTCTAGGGTTCATTGCCTTTCAAATCGTATATTATTCCTCACTAGAATCTTCCAAGGTTCATTACCTTTCAAATCTATGAGAATCTATTTGAATGCAAATAAATGACATGTTCTTAAGGACTTTTAAACCTAAACCATGTTCAAGCTTATCTAAGAAACAAAAACCCCACTTAACAACATGTTTCTCGATGCCTAGAAGCAATGGACCTCTTCTCTTCCCTCAAATGCCCAGATATACCTAGGCGTTCCCGCATCCTATGTAGCTACCGACAGTGGATACCTTCCTCCACCCATCTTCATTTTTTATGTGTTCCCTCAAATATGTACCTCTTCCAACTATGGTGGAGTCATGCTCCATCATCAAGAGTTTTGTCTACTCCCCCTCCTCCTACTCTCTCGCTATTACCATACTATTTATTATCTACAAGCTACTTCTTCTAATGTAATTTGTATCTTACGATTGGGACAATAGAATATTGTTTTAATATTTGTAACTTAATTATACTCGTATAATGAGTGCTTATTTTAATAAATTTTATTTTGATACATTTTTGTATGAAAAATATATTATAGCATATTTATAACAAACCAAAAATTTGGGAGAATGATATTATATTGTAAACATCGTCTAAGGTTGAGTTTTACTCAAACAAAAAAGACAAAATAAAAATAAATTAATCTACTAGCTCACCTCAGTCATCGAGAAGGTGTTGTCTTCTACAAATTGGCTTCTTACCTATATTGTGCCTTCTTCAATAGCATGTTCTGATAGCTCAAAACTCTATTCCTTGTAGGACAAGGAAATTTTCTACTAGATGACAAACCAAGAGCACCTTTTTCATATGTCTACAGGTAGATAGAAGGCTAAAAAATTTATGGACACCAATATGACCATTATGACCTAAGCTATATAAAAAGGTGGTTGATCATCATGTCTATGATCATTGAAGCTATGCCATTATTGATGTTTTTGTGCAGAGGAATGACCCCTATTAGACGAACAGGATAGTGATACCCTTGCATTCATTTAGGTACATATACTAATGACCAAGAAGAGCCTATAGCTAAGTAACTTCTTTCAAATACTTCATTCAATTATAGAAAAATATGTTGCTTCCATTGTTTACTTACAACAAATATTATTGTAAAAGGAAAGATAATGAGAAACTAAATCATTAAACAATGAGACTTAGAAATATACTATGAGATGTATTTGAATCATAGAGCTCACCTTAGTCATTGAGAAGTTATTGTCCATTAATAATTGGCTTCTCACTCATACAATGCCTTCTTCAATAATAGAATGTTCTAGTAGTTGAGTTCTTTTCCGCATAAGACACGAACATTTTCTACTGTATAACAAACCAAGATCACCTTTAACTTAGCTTTACAGGTAGATAGAATGCTTGAATGGTGAAGATACAATTATTCCAAGGTCCAATGTCAAGTATTTGTGGAATTGGATTTTGGTGTGCCAAGGTACTAAATGGTAGGGGTCTAGGGATTCAAATGTATATAGGAGAAATATGGAAATGTTTTGGAGATTTAGGGATTAAGATGCCTTGCTAGAAATTTTACAAATAGAGGATTTCATTGAAATCCCTAAATTTCTAAAGAGGAAAGTATGGATGGAGAAATGATGATGAATTGGGGTGCTAGGAGAACAAAGAAGAAAAAATCCAAAGCCCTATAGGAGAGAAGGGAAAACATGACAATATAAGAAAGCTTGAAATCATTCCTAAGGAAGAAAATGAACCAAAACTTCTCAAAATCAAAAAATTTCAAAAGAGAATACTAAATTGGCCCTATGCATGAGTAGCCATTATTAGGTATTTCTAGTTCCATTATTAGGTATTTCTAGTTCCTATATTTGTGTTTCCAAATTCTATTTTATATTTTATTTTCCACTTTGCTCTTTATGTATCCACTAAAATTACCTCTCACACTATCTTTCCTTTATTCATATGTAGAGTGGAGCTTTCTATATGTCTCCCCAAAAACAAGCAATAAAATTTTATCATCACTTTTAAAATTTCCTCATGTTTTTTGTGATGTCAAATATATGCTTTAAAATCTATTTAGATATTATTCTTTTTCATTGGCTAAACATAATTGTGTTTCTATGTCATATATTTATTCTAGTTTGGGTTTTTCTTAATAGAATATAGTGACTACTCTTTTTATATTGTTTACAAGAATAGGTCCATTTACAAAAATAAAAATAAAATTCAAGTTTAATGTTATGCATCTAATGGTAATAGTATCATTTATATTTCATGACTATATAGATGTCTTTAAAATATACTCCATTTAGCTTTGAACTTATTTTCTCTAACCCATCATAACCTTGTTAAAGTGGTTGCTAAATGTAATAATGAAAAACATAAACTGCAATTCCCTAAATATCGTTTAGTGCCTATTTTACTGTCTTTCCCAATAGTATTTTTTATTCTATACTCACACATTCTACCTTTCCTCAATCATCCCCATCCTTTTCAATGGTACTCTTTCGTCTCTTGAATTTCATTTTTTATTTTTTCCTCATCATTTATCACTTTTCCCTCCTCATTCTTTCTTACTATAATTATCCTATTTTATCAATTCATTAAATGTAACAATTATCTTTTAAGCTATATTAAATTCTCTTGTTTTCCTTAAATATCAAATCATGCATATTTTTATGGGTTATTGATAGACTTATAAAGCACTGAGGGAAGAGGGGGGGATGAATTAGTGATAGTAAAAACAATACCATTTTAAACACTGACCGGTTGAGATATTTAACAAGTTTACTATACACTATGCATGCAATCCAAAATGATATTAAAGCATCCACAATAAGTAAAACATCCACCATAACACAAGTGTTTATACGTGGAAAAACCAAATGGGAAAAACCATGGTGAGATGGGACTCACAAGTTAACTATATGCATTAATAGGTAACTGACCTGTTAAGGTCTACAAAAGTGCTCTACTAGGAGCGAATCCTATTAAAGATCTCAAAGCTCTGTTAGGATCTATACCCTTTTAAAGGTAGTACCCTATTAGGAGTAACCTCAGTAGAGGATTTCATAATCCAAACTAATGGATCACCTTGTTAAAGGATTTGTATAATGAATCTTGTTAGAGCTTACCCGGTTAGGGGATTTGATTGTTGTAGTGATTAGAAAACAACAAGTGGTGTGATCTAGAAGTACCACAACTTTCTTGAATAGATCCTATTCTTCTCACTTAAAACTACATCACCAACATATTCCGCATTGTCTTCAACAACTTAACACTTCTAACTCACATCATATCATATCTTTAAAACAGTTCATCATAATGTCATTATAGAGACATTAGATTTCATGTCGGCTTAGAAATCATATCACAATTTCCTAGGTGTAGTGTATCTGGACAATCTAACATAACTCATCACAAATGATTGGAAAAATTTATCGGTTAAGGCTAACTCATCATGGCCGATGATAACTCATCACACAATCAATGAATACCGGTTGGAACACAGATATCGGTTAGAGTTAACCACTTTCAACATGTAAACTGATTGTCCTCTATTTGCTTCTATAATGGTCTCCGCCCGAATCTCTAAGTTGTTGTCAAGTCATTCCTGCATATGCCGGTTGTCAACATGTACCGATTGACACTCTCTAAACCATTATAAGTAATACCGATTTGTCTAATATTAAAATGACAATGTGAACATATGTGTGTGTACATGTTCCATCAATGACAACACATGAAGTCATTCATTACAATCATCATCAAGCCAACAATCTCCCCCTTTGGCATTGATGGCAACACTTAGAAAATTTTACAACTTTACAACTAAATGTGCCTCCAAAAAAAATTGTACACATATTTCAACTCCCCCTTAACAATACATACATTTTTTTCACAACACACACATATTTCTACTCCTCCTTTGACAACAATGCCAAATTGAAAAGTAATATATATATATATATAGCAAAATTTGCGTCAAAAGTTTACATATACAAAAACTTAAAAGTCTATATTAAGGAGTGTTCACTTCAATTTTGAATAAAATATTACTGAAAGTAAGCTTCATTTGAGAAAAATCATTTTCCCATGTTTCTAGTAAGACTTCAGTAATCTTTATGGTTGTCATGACCTGTGCAGAAAATTCTTCCATTGCATCAATTGTACTCATCTCTGGAGTAGCTAAAACCGCTTTTGCATTCTTATAAGCTCATTGCAGGATGTCCACCTTAGGTCTTAATAAATTCTTTAACTCCTTTAGGGATCTAAGTCTCTTTGCCTTTTCAAAATCATACAGATCTAACCGATTTTGCAAATCATCAACTGATTTGCCAAAAGCTAACACTGAATCCTGTAAAGGTATGTAGGAATTACATATCTTTTCCAGTTCCAGTTTTGTCTCTTGTCGCCTCTTAACTAAATCAATAAATGAAAATGAAACATTAGATGTGTAGGCTATAATTTTGCCTCCTGTCTCAATAAATTTTCTCAAAAGATCTTTATTTGGGGATAAAGCAATCTTTCATTATATGTTCACCTCCTTTCTTCATGTATCTTTTCTCAGCCATAATCTGAGTTGCTTCCTCAAGGGACTTGAGTTGGTTAGAAGCATCAGCAACCAATAGGCCAAGCTTGCCAATAGGAGCTGACAAGTTCCCTATAGCAGTCTCCAAAAGAAGACTTGACAAGATTTCTATAGCAGTTTGGATGGTTTCTGCTTCCTTCCTATGTTCTTTGAGCCTCTTCTTCTGAGCTCTGGATTACATCATAGTTGCAATCTCCAATAATTCTGATGCATTCATATTTTGAACATCTATAGGACCTTTGATACCTAATGAGTCATCATCGTCATCATTCCGCTACTTGACTAATGCCTTTTCTGGTTCAAGAGTTTTCTCCTTCTTAGTTTTCTCTTGATCTTTCTCCTTTTCCTGTTCAGAGGACTTCTCTTCAACTTTTTCTGTAGGTATCTCCTGAGTAGCTTGTGAAACCAATGGTTGTTGTATTTTCATTTATTGATCTTTTACCGGTGGGGGTGGAATATCCACACTTAGTTGAGTTGTCAGTATATCCACTACATTAACCTATGAAACAATAATAATCAGTGGCTGCTTATTTAGTTCAATAATATTCCTAGATAGATCAATGGTATCTTGTACATCACCAACAAAAATTACCAGTTGGGAAGTAGTGTCATCCTTCTTTTTGATAGGATAGACAATATCATCTTGCGTTATTTCTTCCTCATCCATTTCTAGTCTTTCCACAGTATCTTGTTCATTAACCCGTTGGGACTCAATCTATTTATACATTGTCTAAATGTCCCTTGCTATCTGATGAGTCTCAACTTCAATAGATTGCGCCTTTCCACTTATTAACCTTAATCTCCTTGACTTAAAAGGAAATTGTGTTTTGTTGTTATCAAGCAATGAAATTAACTCATCTTTAGACAAATTAGGAAAATATTGAATAAACAAATTATCAATAATTTCTTTTTCTTTCTTCACAACTTCTTCCCATTTAGTCAATAGAATAGAATATAAAGAATCAGAAATATCATTTTTAAGATCATGAGGTAACCGATTGTAATGACAAAAATGGTTGATTACCTATTGAATAATTTGTTCCTTCTGATCTTCATTAAATAAATCAAAACATTCTTTAACATTATCAAATCTATTCCTTCCTAATGTCTTTACCGTTCTTTCAAAATCAGTCATAGGTTTGTAAGACAAAGCTTTAATGGGAATACTATGAAACGTAGCTTCAACTGGTTTGGCCTTCTTTCCATTGCCTTTACTTTCTTTGGCTCCTCCTTAGTGTCAATGCCATCATATTCTTCTTGAAGAATTAGTTGTCGACCTCTCTTCTTTGGTGTAGTATGCTTCTTTATGTATACCTTAGGTGTTGGTTCCTTCTTAACTTGGACACTTCATGTCACTCTTGTATTAGCAAGTACAAAGGGTGTTGAAGGTTCTTTCTCAGCCTTCTTCTTCTTTCCTTTAACATTGTTGGGTGGAGCACTATTGGTTTCAGCTTTTGCAGGTTGCTCCTCAACAATATCTAGTCTTTTCTTCTTCTTGTCCACTAGAAATGCCAACAAGTTATTAGCATAAGCGATCAATAAGTCATAATTGACTTTATAGCTCATGTCTTCCATTTCATCCTCTCTTGGTTCAATAGCTTCCATGAGACAAAAATTAGTGGTGATTGTGAAAATGATGTCCTTAGCAAAGTTTTTCACCACATCTTCAAGTAGCCTAACACTCAAACTCATTTTCTTTTGAAATTAATTAAAGTACTTGTTCATTGTAGCAGAGAAAGTGTTCTTAACATCCTTAACATTGTTCTTGATCTAGGCAGTTACTTGTAGGTCTTTAGACCATTCAATATCACCAATTCCTGATAGGAAATTCTGAAAGTAAAAGAATAAACCAATCAATAACTGACCAAATTTGAACGTTTGACTATTGTCCTTCTTAATTGACTATAGATTCAACATCAATTAACCCCTGATGGCCTCACATAGGTCATAATATTCATTCTCAACAATCATTCTATAGGTTGTATGCACTGTTGAGTTCCTTGTATTTGTCATCAGTTGACTGTTTTGGTGTTTCATTATTTTAGTGTTGTCATCAATGCCAAAGGGGGAGAATGTTGGCATGTTGGTATAACTAATGGAGATGATGATGTATCGGTAAAGGATGATGATGATATATTGATGGATTGTTGGTGATGGTATATTGATGGACTATTGGTGATGATATAATTATGATATGATGCTTTATGATCAATTACTTGAGTATCACTGATGGAAACTATTTTTGTTTATGTTTGGTATATCATCTAAGTTATCTAAGTTATCTAAGCCTAACTGGTAATGGAATGATTACTATGTTGATAGCAAACTGGTAAGCAAGAACAAAGAAGGAGATGGTTGTGGTAGAGATCTGTGTTGAGTTAGGTGTTGTAGTTTGGAATATATTCTTATAAAATTATAATGTCTATGACTGGAACTACATCATGTTTGTAATTGACTTTGGATCTTTTTATGATCTTAACTTAGTGGTGACATGTCAGAATCCATGTGAATGGATAAGATGTTGTTTGAGCACAATCAAGGAGCAAATTTCTTGGGAAACAACGAAGTGCTTAGCAGAATGTGATAAGGGTTTGACAGCTTATCAAATCGATGTGCGGTGATGTGTTATGATCATTCCATGACTGTAACTGTCTTGAAATTTCTTATAATGATCTGTATGATGAACTGTAATGATTTGTAATGATTTGATATGATCTATGATTTGAATTCATTGTAAGTTAGGGTTTTGTAACCGACCTAGTTCAAAAGTGTATTTAGGTTGAGTTTGAGAAGAGATTTTGTGTTGGTGATTGGAGAAGGAGAGTGTGTCAAACTAGAATGAGATGGATGCATGTGTGAAGAAAATTGGAGCTGAAATGGATCTATACTAGAAAGTAGTGAGTGTTGTGATCTTTCCATTTACCTATTATTCCCTAACAATTATAGCAATATTAAAATCCCTTAACCGATAGGTCCTAATAGGCTTGATATTGTAAATCCCTTCACCGGGTTGCTCATTAACTTGAGTTTAAATCCTTTAGAAAGCTTACTCCTAATAGGGTAGAGCTCCTAATAGGGCTGAGGTTAAAATCCCTTCATGGTGTGACTCCTAACAGGGTCTTCTCTTAATCGAGCATTATTGTAAAGCTCCTAATCGGGCTAGGCCTTTAACATGGCACATTCTGAAAGAGTGCAAATTTTGTGGGTACCAATTCCCACTGTGGTTTTGCCCATTTGGGTTTCCACGTGAAAATTTTCAATTTTCATATGGTGGTTTATTTGTTTATGTGTGGATTTGATATCATTACATTGCTTACATGTTGATGAACACATGAATGAGTAGTTTGGTAAATCTACTTTAAGTGATTGATTGAGTAGTTACCAGTACTGGTTATGAACCAGTTTTTGAGAAGTATTTTCAGATTGTTAAAAGATTTCATTTTATTGTTATTACTGATTCACCCCCCTTCCCTCTCAACAATAACAACTTGTGTGCCCACCCCTTGAGAACTTGTCTCCAGATTCTTCTTATTTGACCTGGCAGCTAAAGGCGGAATAATACTAATTGGTTGAGCTTTCAGAACAATTTTCTCATTAACCTTTTTAAGACCGTCTTCACTACTATTCATGGCTTCTTTTCTTATTTCCACCAATCCCCTTAGGTTTCCCTTTAGCTCTTCCACATTCTTCTCTAGATGAGCAATTCTTGACTCATGTTTGGTTTTTATAACTTTCACATCCTCAGTAAGTTTTTTAGTCAATCTCAGGAGCTTATCAGTCTTGTCGAGCATAGGATTCTCTATGAAAGTGTTGATTATGTCTTTAATTCCATGTTTAATGAAGATAATTTCATTGATGACCCAACAGAAATATTTATCTAGGTAGTTGGTGGCTTTTGCCAGGAGCAGATCAAAATCCATCTCCTTTTTATCCTCCCTTCGGTCCACTTGGTCCATATTAAGGGGAATGTCTAGTTTGATTTCATTTTCCCCCTTACCCTTAGATTCCCCTATTTTTGCCACTTTTAGCATTGTGGAGCTTGGTAGACCCAGCTCTTAGGGTTTAGATGTGGGGATCTTAAACGTATTTGCAACAAGTCTATGGTGTTTTTTTTCCTTCTATTGTTGGTGTTGAGAGTAGCTTTCTATGGGGGTCCCTCTTCCTTAGAGGGCCAATAGTTAGGGTCATACTACACATGGAAGTTGCACCAGTCCATGGTCATATCTCCCATACCCTTTTCATCAATCTTAGTGTCTGAGACAACATGCACTTCATGGATATCTAAGGGTTTACGGTTGTTCACAATAGGGGAGGGCTTGATCTCATGAGATTTATCATATTCTATAATAAAAAGAATTAAACCCTCATGGAGAATGAGGTTCTCACTATTCTTGACATGATTTTCTAGGCTATGCTCTAAAGAGGAATGTAAATAAAAGGGCAACAAGATCTTTCTATCATGTCTAAAATTATTGAAAATGGTGAAATTATAAGAAAACATTCTGGCAAAACTGTCATCTAGAGTTATGTACCTTATTATAACTTCAGCCATGTCCGTCCAAAGAGTCATGAGGCCAAAATAGAACCATTGTTTCTAGGCCAAAATAGAACAAATTATTGGGAGGAAGTAATAAAAAAATGCCATGCTATGGCTCTCATAGGCTGACAAAATACTAACAATCAAATTTATTTTGTTCAAAGTCCTGATATATATAATTTCATGCTTCAAGCTCACAAGAAAGGTCATATACACATTATAAAACCTAAAGAAGTTTTTATAGGATGGTGCTAAGAAAGAAAAAAGAATCCCAATAATCAAATGGGATACAGTGTGTTTGACTAAGGCATATGGGGAGAATGCACTTAGAAAGATTAACTTACAGAACCTTGCTTTGGGTGCCAAGTTGACTTGAAAAAGTTATAGAAACCCCAACAAGCTTTTCCATGAAATAATTAGAAATAAATACCTTGATTCGAAGGAATCGAAGAGAATTCTAATGGTAGAAAATACCAAAGGAGGCTCAGAGATTTGGAAATTCTTGTGGGAAAGTCAACATATTATCACAGTTCATTTGACTTGGAAAAATGTGAGCGGTAGGAAGGAAAATTTTTTAAGAGACTCATGGAATGGAGAATTGGTCATTGAGAATACTTTTGAAAATAAGGATTGGTTTAGCAAAGTTGAAGGTAGGCTTGGTTTGTATGTGCAATAATATGTGACTTCATTTGTGGGTGGTTTGACATGTTTGAATTTGTGTCACATCAAGGACTTTTCCATTCATAAAGAAGACAGGCTGAGATTTGTTGAGAAGAGGCTCATTGTTGGGCTCAGATTGATAAAAGGTACAAATTAAATTTTAATGGGGCTAATACAAGCAACCCCAAGGATTTTGGTTTCATATGCATCATCCATGAAAATAGTTATAAAATTACCACCTCCAAGGCCATTTTAGTGGCCTAATTTTGAATCTAGATTAACACATTCAAAGTCATCAAATTTTTGTTGAGTAGAAAAATTGATATCAACAAAACTCTAGTTAAAAATAATTGAATTCATATTTTTCCAAATGAAAAATAAAATCTCTAATCGTAAATCATGCCAAAATGAAGAACATTTAGCTAGGAAACAAGCCCCATGTCACAACAACAAACTGTACTAGGTAAAGACTCTTCTCTTAATGGTTTAAAAAATCCATGTATCAAAGGCCATATCTTGCACATAGGTAAGCCCCACTTCAACTTAAACTAGCCAAAATGAACTAGCTTGGCCTCCACAACCACTTTCCAAATATTTTGAAATAATTTACTCCAATTGGAGGGAGTTTCAAGACTCCATCCCACATCTAAATTTTGGATCACTAGTACATGTGATGTCATGTCGTATTTTGAATTAGTTTAACTTTATGGACAAATCACTCAATTTAAGTAAGATAAATTATTTCATGTAAGGAATACAAGACCATCTTTTTTTGTGATTAATAAAGTAGTAAAACAAGGGTACTAACCCTTTACAAAGACAATCTAGAGAGGCCACAAACAACTTATCAAGAAAAAACCTTAGACAAAAAAGGCCAAAAGACCATTTACAGAAAACTAGTAGAGTAGCTAGTAACCCACATAAAGGGTTGGTAGAAGTTTCACCCATAATTTGAGGAAGAGTTTGGGAAGAAGAATGATCTTTCCTCTATCGATAGACAATAGTTCACACAACACTATCATTTGGAGAACCAACACAAGAGGGAGGAATCCACTTCATGGGACTGATAGCACTAGGAGGAGGATGTTGACCAAGTGACAAATCCATTACTGAAGGCTAGAGAAAATTAGGAGCAGTAAGCAAAGAAGAGTCCATTGGTCCAGACAAGAGCACACTAGTATCAGGAAGTGAAGGAGGATCCATAGAGCTTGAGGGGGTCATATCAATCTCAAAAGGTGTTGGTTAACATATTTGCCTTTCTCAGAAAGTAACAGAATGACTCAATGTGCCCAGCATGAAAGACAAATAAGTAACTAATAGTTGGAGAGATTGCCAATAATGGTGGCAATCTTCCTCTGAATTTTAGAGCTACACCTCCCTCCTAAATCTACTCCTAGGTTTTGTGGTGTGATTTTAACCAGAAAGAAAGAAAGGAAAAGATAGGGTATGTGTAGGATCATGGTGTGCCAAAACAAGCCCTTAAGTCGCAATGAAATTTTAGAAAATCAGAGTTATGCAACTTGATATGAAAATTTGAATAAGTTTTGAACATTTTTTTTTAAATATGTAAGAAGAGAATCTATAGAAAATTGAAATTATTTTCTAAGCTACTAGTGGTTTTTTGAAAAAAAATATCCTATTTGACGAAAATTTCAATTTCAATGCAGTGGTACTACAATTTCAGAAAAAAAATAAGAAGTAGACATATGTCTTACCACCCTAATCACAATCAAATCATAATATTTTTTTATAATATTTATAATATAAGTATTAGACTCATGTCCAGATGTGACACATATTTTTTTATAATTTTTTATAAAGTAAATAATTATTTATGAATATTTTACTAGAGCTTTTCAGAAATTCAGAAACTCCTACGTCCAACCACCTTAACTTGGTCAAAACCTTATGAAATTTTTTTTTTTTAAGTTTTTTATCTATAGTAGACAAAGCATAGGATGTGATGCATGTTTCAGATTCAAAAAATGTTATATTGTTTGAAAGTTATGAGTGATTTTCAATCAGTCTATCAATCAGGACTATTGTCAGAATTCAATTAGAAAATAAATAATAATTATTTATTAAAGTCCAAATAAGACAAGCCTTGTATTGTTGGAAAGTTGATAATATCCTTAAAAAACCCTTTTTGTTTTATCAATTTTGGCTACCAAAAAAGTCGTCAGCCACCAATGTAAAGTTTGGAAAATAAAGGAATACTATAAAACACATTTTTTCAGTTCACTTTCCAGGCTTGTCACTTCCAAGCTAAATCCCATACCATTCTTGAGCCAAAATTTGAAATTTACAAATTGTAAAACAAAAATTGGATATCCGACTTTAATAAGTAAATTCACTAACTAAATTTGCACATAATTAATCTATTGTTTGTTAATATATTAATATATAATATTTAAATATATTAATTTATAAATAAATTTGTATATGATATTAGGGAGAGAGAGAGAGAGGGGGGGAGGGAGAGGGGGAGGGGGAAGAGAGAGAGAGAGGGGGGGGAAGGAAGAGAGATAGAGAGATTAGGGGAGAGGGAGAGAGGGATTATGGGTCCTATGGTGTCCTAAGGGGTCATATTGTGTCCTACAACCCATTAGGACACCATATAACCACTTAAGACACCAAAATGTGTCATTATGGGTCATATTGTATTCTAAGGGGTCATATTGTATCATATGACCCCCTTAAGACAATATATGACCCCTTAAGACACAATATGACCCTTTACGACTCTATATGATATTGTTATGGGTCATATGACCCCTTATGATACCATATAGTGTTGTTTGGGGTCATATGGTGTCCTCAGGGGTCATATTGTGTCCTATGACCCCTTAGGACACCATATCACCCCTTAAGACACCATATTGGTTTGTTATGGATCCTATGGTGTTCTAAGGGGTCATATTGTGTCCTAAGGGGTCATGGGACACCATATGACCCCTAAGGACAACATATGACCCCTTATGACACCATATTGGGTTGTTATGGGTCCTATGGTGTCATAAGGGGTCATATTGTGTCCCATGACCCCTTAGGACACCAGATGACCCCTTAAGACATTAAATTATGTCGTTATAGGTCATATTATGTCCTAAGGGGTCACAGGACACCATATGGCCCCGAAGGACAACATACAACCTCTTATGACAAAAAATTGGGTTGTCATGGGTCCTATGGTGTCCATAGAGGTCATAATGTGTCCTACGACCCCTTAGGACACCATATGACCCCTTAAGACACCAAATTATGTCATTAGTGGTCATATGGTGTCCTAAGGGATCATAGGACACAATATGACCCCTAAGGACAACATACAACCTCTTATGACACCATATTGGTTCATTATGGGTCCTATGGTGTCCATAGGGGTCATCTTGTGTCCTACGACCCTTTAGGACACCATATGACCCCTGAAGACACCAAATTGTGTTGTTAGGGGTCATATGGTGTCCTAAGGGGTCTTAGGACACAATATGACCCCTAAGAACAACATACGACCCCTTATGACACCATATTTGGTCATTATGGGTCCTATGGTGTCCTAAGGGGTCATATTGTGTCATATAACCCCTTAGGATACTATATGACCCCTAACGACATAATTTGGTGTCTTAAGGGGTCATATGGTGTCCTAAGGGGTTATATTGTATCCTACAACCCCTTAGGACACCATATAACCCCATAAGACACCAAATTGTGTCGTTATGGGTCATATGGTATCCTAAGGGGTCATGGACACCATATGACCCCTAAGGACAACATACGACCCCTTATGAAACCATATGGTATGTTCAAGGGCCATATGGTGTCCTAAGGGGTCATATGGTGTCCTACAACCCCTTAGGATACCATATGACACTTTAAGGCACCAAATTGTGTTGTTAGGGGTCATATGGTGTCCTAAGGGGTTATAGGATACCATATGACCCCTAAGGACAATATACGACCTCTTATGACACCATATTGGGTTGTTATGGGTCATATGGTGTCCATAGGGGTCATATTGTGTCCTATGACCCCTTAGGACACCATATGACCCCTTAAGACACCAAATTATGTCGTTATGGGTCATATTGTGTCCTAATGGGTCATGGGACACAATATGACCCCTAAGGACAACATACGACCCCTTATGAAACCATATGGGGTCGTTATGGGTCCTATGGTGTCCTAAGGGGTCATATTGTGTCCTAAAACCCCTTGGGACACCATATGACCCCTAACAACACAATTTGGTGTCTTAAGGGGTCATATGGTATCCTAAGGGGTTATATTGTGTTCTACAACCCCTTAGGACACCATATGACCCCTTAAGACACCAAATTGTGTCGTTATGGGTCATATGGTGTCCCATAACCTCTCTCTCTCCCTCTCCCTGTCCACTAATCTCTCTCTCTCTCTCTCTCTCTCTCTCTCTCTCTCTCTCTCTCTCTCTCTCTCTCTCTCTCTCTCTCTCTCTAAAATATGAGTAATAAAATTGGATATCCAATTTAAAAATTTTGGGACCACAAATTCATACATTAAAATCGGACATCCGATATAATACGATATTCAATTTAATCAAATATCTGATATAATTCGATATCCAATTTTATTAGATATCCAATTTTGTAAATAGAAAAGAGCCATGTGGGCCATTTTGTGGATTCTAACGGCCCACAATCTTCACATTCTATTTTCTGTTGACGACCACTAGTGAACAAAAAAAAATTAAAATCTGATTTGTATGCACTGTTTATTGACCCAAGAACCAATCTACCTCTACAAGGTTCTTCAAGGAGGTTACCTATCCATTCGTGCCATCACCAAGGGACAAGGGATAATTTTTGGGATAGGTGGTGGATGGTTTTTAACTATCCTTCATGTAGTAACAATGAGGTATGGTGATACCTTTTGAGGAAACTCTATTGCAAATTTAACTATCCTAATGAATAATGATGAACAGTAAATACTCATCAAATACTAAGAGGGGGGGGTAAATACAACATCACCAATCTAAATCAGGGCATTACCGATCAAACACAATGAGACTGTGAAAGACATAAAATGGTAACATCTAGATCTTCACAAAACCTAATCTCTCATTTCCACTTGCTTAAACAAGTAATACATCAGAAATATAATGACCACTGGATCAGCATACTTTACCGCTTAACATAAAACACTAAGACATCACATGAAAAAGCATCACACATAACACACTAATTTTTCATGTGGAAACCCAATTGGGAAAAACCACGGTGGGCATGAATACCCACAAGTTGTTCTTGAACTCTTTTGAAGTTTTCTCTATTAGGAGCCTAGTCCGATTAAAGACTTTACAACAAGTTCTGCTAGGGATTGATCTTGTTAGGGATCACCCGGTTAAGGGATGGCTAAATACTCAGTTAGAGGTTAAAACCCTATTAAAGGTTACCTTGTCAGAGGATTTAAAGAACTCAATGATTTTGACTCACCCTGTTAAAGCTACCCGGTAAAGAGATTTTCCAACTGCTAAAATGGTTAGAAGTCAATAGGTAATACACTGATCTGATAACAACACTTAATGCCAAGGCAGATCCACTTTAGTTCCTTTACATCTACAATTATACTCTGCAGATCTCTACTCACTCCACCGGTCTGGCAAGAATCACTTCACATGCATACATTTGCCAACAACTTCAAATGATAATCATCATCGACCTTATAGACAACAATTAGGTCAATGGCAAAAACCTAAAATGCTAAGCATCTCAGTTAACAATACAGTCAGTCCAATCCTGACCGTTTAAACACATTACATAGGATAAAACAATCTTGAACAAATCTCAAGACATTCTGCATTGTTCATTCTTTGCCGCTTCTAGAAGCTGATAACCCATCACGCACTCTCCTCTATTTACTAAGACTTCGCACATTCCCAAGGTAGATAGAATCAATCTTTTTCATGCAAGATCCTCAAGGAAATCCTTCACGTGCACAAGGCTGACATGGCAACACAATCTGATCTTCATTTCAATGCTAACTCATCACAAGATGTCATCGGTCGAATCACACAAACTTGAAATACATCAACCGGAAACCCTAAAGCCGAGACTAGCAACCGGTAGTCATATCAAATGAAACCCTGATACAAACTTTGCATATACCAGTTCACATTCCAACATACCGGTTCACCTTTTCACATATACCAGTTCACATCATCATATCGGTTCACTTCATACCATCATACTGGTTCTCTTGTCAGTTTGCTTACTTCAATATACCGGTTCATACTTTAGCATATTGACATCAATGACAACATACAATCATATCATGTCATCAAACTCTGCACATATGCCAACAATCTCCCCCTTTGACATTGACGGCAATACACAAAGATATCTATACATCTTCTTCCATATAATATGTCTTCAATACTATAGATATCTTCTCTGCTTCACATCTTCTCCCCCTTTGACAATAATGCCGAAGTGAAGGCACAAACATTCTTGATCTACTATGTTGCTCCCCCTGAGGAGTAGCATCCTTCAACACACCAATCCTGAAAAGATTTGACAATGCAATACCTAACTGATGTGGAGCACATACCTTTAGTTCACCTCTTGAAGGGACAGCACCCCTAATTCACCTCTTAAATAGGTAAATGTAGCCTTGGGTAGAGGCTTGGTGAATATATCTGCTAACTGCTCCTTACTGGAAACATGTTCCAATACAACCTCTTTGTTCTAAACTTTCTCCCTCAAGAAATGATACTTGAGCTCGAAGTTCTTGGTTCTAGCATGCAATATCGGATTCTTGGAAATATTAATTGCACTTGTGTTGTCAAAAAATATACTCACTGGTTCAGATACAGGGACTTTGAAACCACTCAATACATGCTTCATCCAAATTGTCTGAGTGCAATTCATAAATGTTGCTACATATTTTGCTTTTGCTATAGACTGAGAGATACAACACTGCTTCTTACTCATCCATGAGACTAGTCTACCACCAAGAAAGAATGCACCACTGGTTTTTCTCTTCTGGTTGTCCACATTACCAACCCAATCAGCATTTGTAAATACTTTAAGATTGAAATCATTACTGTATGGATACGACAATCCATAATTTATAGTTCCCTTCAGATATCTAAGAATCCGCTTGACTGCTACCAAGTGGGATTCTCTTGGACTTTTTTGGAAACGTGCAACAATGCCCACTGCATGTGCAATGTTCAATCTACTGTGTACTACATAGTGCAACTTACCAATCATTGGCCGGTATTCCTTCTCATTCACCAATGCTGAGTCATCTTCTTTTGACAATTTACAACTGGTCATGATTGGTGTACCAACCGGTTTGTTGTCTTCCATGCCAAAGGTCTTCAACACCTCTTTGACATACTTGGACTGAGTGATAAAGATACAATCTTTCATTTGTTGAATTTGTAGTCCAATGAAGAATTTAATCTCTCTGATTAGTGACATCTCAAATTCCTTCTTCATCTCATCTGCAAATGCATGGCTCATCTTGTCATCTCCACCAAAAATTATGTCATCAACAAACACTTCACAGATCAGAATCTAATCTCCTTCTAACTTCAGATAGATATTTTTATCTTCACTTGTTCTTTCAAATCCAATCTTCACAAGATGGGAGTGTAAATGTTCATACCATGCTCTAGGTGCTTGCTTCAATCCATACAAGGCTTTATGTATCCTACACACCATATCACTGTCTTCTGATAGGGCAAACCCATCTGGTTGCTCTATATACACTTCCTCTTTAAGTATTCCATTCAGGAATGCAGATTTCACATCCATCTGATACACTTTGAATCCCTTGAAGGCTGCATACACAAGAAGCATTGGAACTCCTTCCAATCTAGCTACTAGAGCAAAGGTTTCTCCATAGTCTTCTGCTTCTTCTTGAGCATATCTCTTACATACCAATATTGCTTTGTTTCTTACCACTATGCCATCTTCATTCAGCTTGTTTCTAAAAACCCATTTGGTGCCAATAAAATTTTTATGCTCAGGTCTAGGTACTAAAGACCATGTACGATTCTTTTCTATCTGGTCAAGTTCCTCTTCCATAGCCTTAATCCAATCTTCATCTTTGTGTGCCTCTTTAAATGTTTTAGGCTCAAATTCAGAAATCGTGCAAGAATTTTCTCTGACCTTTCTTCTTGTAAGAATTCATGCATCCTTATCTCCTATGATCTGCTTTGGATCATGATGTAGCTTTACATACCTAGGAATGATCTTAACTGGTTCCTCTTTCTTTTCTTCTTCATCCTCATCTTCATCAGCATCTACTAGTGTAGGAGCACTGTTACTGGTACTTGGTTGTTTTTCAACCGGTTCCTAGAAGGTTACATCTGGTTCATCTACTGCTCATTTACTATTAGTTTCCTTAAGTTTCTTAGAGGTTTCATCAACTCTAACATTGATACTTTCAACAGTTCTTTGAGTCCTATTGTTAAAACACTTAAGAGCTTTTCTCTTGGTGGAATACCCTAGGAATATTCCCTCATCACATTTTGCATCAAACTTACTTTGGTGTTCACTTCTCTTAATATAACACTTACTACCAAACCCTCTAAAGTAGCTTACAACAGGACTCTTACCAGTCCAATACTCATAAGGAGTTTTATCCTTACCTTTTTTGATGAGTACCCAGTTCATATTGTAGACTGTAGTGCTCACCACTTCTCTCCAAAAACTGTGAGCAACCTTCCCTTGAATCAGCATCATTCTGGCTGCTTCAACTATAGTTCGATTGTTCCTTTCTGCTAGGTCATTCTATTGTGGAGTCCAGGGGGCAGATAGTTGCCTCTTCATGTCGTTCTCTTCATAGTGCTTATTGAATTTTCCAAAAGTGAACTCACCTCCTTGGTCAGTTCTAAGGCATTTGATTCTCTTACCACTTTCCTTTTCAACTATTTCTCTGAAGGCTTTAAACTTTCCAAAAGCTTCATACTTGTCTTTCAAGAATGTGACCCATATCATTCTTGAGCAATCATCAGTAAGAATCATAAAGTACCTATCTCCCTGAACACTCCTAGTTTTCATAGGACCACACAAATCAGTATGCACAAGATCAAGTAAATTATCTGTTGTGAAAGATTTACCTTTGAAGGTTGAGGAAGACATTTTCCCTAGTTGACATTCTCTGCACAAAGGATTCTCCAGTTTGTTCAGCATAGGCAATCCTCTAACTTCCTTGATCTTACTAACCTTCACAATATTATCAAAATTTACATGGCAGAGTCTCCTATGCCATATCCAACTGTCATCAAACTTAGCCATTAGACATTGACTGATATTTGTATTTAATTGAAATAAGTTACCTTTGGTCTGCATACCAGTGGCCATCAGTTCACCACTCTTTCCTTTTATTTTGCATACTCCATCTTTGAATTCCAGAGTGAGCCCTTTATCATTCACCTGAGCAACACTCAAAAGGTTATGCCTGAGACCTTCTACCCAATACACATTATCAGCACTGCTTTTTCCATTTAGAGAGATGGACCCTTTGCCTTTTACCATACATGGTGCATCATTACCAAATTGGACTACACCTCCATCATACTCTTTCAAAGACAGAAACTTTCTCTGGTCACCAGTCATGTGGTGAGAACAACCACTATCAATAATCCACTCATTAGAATTATCAAAGTGGGAGACAAGAGCCTTCTTGTCTAACACTTCTTCCTTGATAGCTACAAACACTATGTCTTTGCTTTCGTCATCTTCTGATTCATCATCAGTGACACCTTCATCAACTGCAACAAGACAGTTTCTCCTATTTCCTCCTTTGAACTTTTTGAACTTCTCTGGTTTGTCCTTATTATCACTATTAGGATGGTTGATATCAATGTGTCCTATCCTATTGCAAGAAAAGCATTTCAAAGGGAGCTTACCTCTGTATTTTCCAATTCCCTTAGGAAGTCTCTTGGCAAGAAGAGCTTCAAATTCCATTAGGATCTCTTTATCATCCAAATCTCTACTTTTTTTAGGTTCATAGCTGGTACTAGCTTCTTTTCCCTTTCTAGATAGTGCAGCAGATACTTTAAAGGTTGAATTAGTCTTCTAAATACTGCCATCATAATGGTTTAGATCATATGCGGTCAACTTAGCAATGATGGAATCTAGGGATACCTTTGTCTTGTCAATAGATCTCAACTCCTAAATAGCGGCAACCCTTATTGCATAGACCGGTAATAAAGATCTCAAAACTTTTCTAACAATGGTAGAATCATCCATTGTACCTCATGCACTCTTGATGTCTCCAACAACAGTTTTAATCCTTATCCCATATTATTGAATGGTCTATCCTTCAACCACCTATATGTCTTCAAACTTTCCTCTAAGGCTTTCTTCCTTAGCTTGCTTCACATTCTCATCACTGCCATAGATAGACTCTTGAGTATCCCATACATCTTTGGGATTGTCATTTTCCTCAACATCTATAAACTCAATATCAAATAGACTGCTGATAAGAGCTTCCATGACTTTCCCATTCTCCTGAATTTCTCTTCTTTGATCATCGATGAGAGTACCGGTAGGGAAAACATAAGTATTTTCAACATAGTTCCAGTGTTGAGCACCCATGCCTTTAATGTATATCTTCATTTTGTCCTTCCATATCTTAAAGTTATCTCTGTTGAACTTAGGACCTTCCCTCTTCATCTTTAGAATAAGATATTTTCCTCAAGCGGTTAAGCTTATAACATAGAGGACCTAGAGGATGCTTTGATACCAATTGATGAATAATTATGAATAGTAAATACTCAACAAATACTGCAAGGGGGGGGGGGGGGTGAATCAGTATAGACAAAAAATTCTTTAACAACTTAAACTGCAAAGACTCAACTAACTGGTAAACAACATCACCGATCTAAATCAGGGCACTACCGATAAAACACAGTGAGACTATGAAAGATATAAACTGGTAACATCTAGATCTTCACAAAGCCTAATATCTCATTTCCACTTCACCCATATGCTTAAAAAAATAATACATCAGAAATATAATGACCATTGGATCAGCATACTTTACCGCTTAACAGAAAACACTAAGGCATCACATGAAAAAAATATCACACATAACACACTGATTTTTCACGTGGAAACCCAACTGGGAAAAACCACAGTGGGGATGAATACCCACAAGTTGTTCTTGAACTCTTTTGAAGTCCGCTCTGTTAGGACCCTAGTCTGGTTAAAGACTTTACAACAAGTTCTGCTAGGAACCAATCCTGCTAGGGATCACCCGGTTAAGGGAAGGCTAAATACCCGATTAGAGGTTAAAACCCTATTAAAGGTTACCTTATCAAAGGATTTAAAGAACTCAATAATTCTGAGTCACCCTATTAAAGGATTTTAAAAAATTCTGTTAAAGCTACCCCGTAAAGGGATTTTCCAACTGCTGAAATGGTTAGAAGTCAATAGGTAATACATTGATCTGATAACAGCACTTAATACCAAGGCAGATCCACTTTAGTTCCTTTAGTTCCTTTATATCTACAATCACACTCTGCAGATCTCTACTCACTACACTGGTCTAGCAAGAATCACTTCACATACATACATTTACCAACAACTTTAAATGAGAATCATCATCGACCTTATAGACAACAATTAGGTCGGTGGCAAAAACCTAAAACCCTAAGCATCTGGGTTAACAATATAGTCAGTCCAATCCTGACCATTTAAACACATTACATAGGATAAAACAATCTTGAACAAATCTCAAGACATTTTGCATCGTTCATTCTTTGTTGCTTCTGGAAGCTGATAACCCATAATGAGCTCTCCACCGTTTACTAAGACTTCGCACATTTTCAAGGTAGATAGAATCAATCTTCTTCATGCAAGATCATCAAGGAAATCCTTCACGTGCACAAGGCTAACGTGGCAACACGATCTGATCTTCATTTCAATGCTAACTCATCATAGGATGTCGTCGGTCAAATCACATAGACTTGGAATGCATCAACTGAAAACCCTGAAGCTGAGACTACCAACCGGTAGTCATATCAAATGAAACCCCGATACAAACTTTGCATATACCGGTTCACATTCCAACATACCGGTTCACCTTTTCACATATATTTGTTCACATCATCATACCGGTTCACTTCATACCATCATACCAGTTCTCTTGCCAGTTTGCTTACTTCAATATATCGGTTCATTCTTTAGTATATTGACATCAAAGACAACATACAATAATATCATGTCATCAAACTTTGCACATATGCGAACATACCCTCCATGCAGTAACATAAGGTCTGAGTTCCAGGGTAGAGGTGGGGGCTCCGCACCAAATAGAGTAGGGGCACAACGTACTCAAAATTTAGCACCAAGGCCCCTAGGTAAACCAAAGATTGCACATATCACTATCCATTTTGTTGTAAAGGAGGGTGTTGAGGTAGAGACCTTAGAGTCCATTAGCTCACTGAATCAAAGTCTAATATATCACACTAGGCCTCTAGCACAGGGTGATGTGGTTGAGTCTTCTAGGAATCGAGTTCGACCTCACTTATGTCAAAATTGTGGGTCTTGTTGTGTTTATGATCATGAAGATAATTCAAATGCACGTGGCCAGGAGACATCTGCATCGGATCAAATTGTCATGACAGATGATCTATTGAATCAAACATTTGACATTGATAGTCAGGTAAATTTGAACAAGTTCAAATTCAATTTGTTAAATTTTATTATAATACACAAGACATAAGTAAAATCAAAATACTCTCATCAAATCCTGCCAGATGCTATGTTAACTTGTGACTCATTAGTGTATGCTAGGAGAGGGAAGAGTGTGTGGCTTCAGGGTACAGTTTTGGACTTGAACCATATTGCATAAATCTCAAGGCTTCAACTTGATTATCATTAAAGGTTTCTGATTGTTTACAAAATATCTAGATTTCTAGCTCAACTTGTTGGCCAGTACTGCCTATGACATTTATCATATTTTTGGAAATTAAAAGCACAATCAGAATGTTAAATGATATACCTCTATACATTATGAAATTGGCAACATAAGCTTGTTCTGAAGGCCTTTAGCCACATTGATCAACAGATGATGCAGTAAAAAAAAGGGAGACAAATTAATGGCAGCCTCAACCTTGCAGCCAAAATCCAGAGTTAATATGCATATCCCTGATGCATGCTAAAGACACAAAAAACCATAATTTTAATCCAGATTTGAAACCATAGAAATCATGAGCAGCAACACAGATTGAGAAAATTATGACAGAATTTTAAAAAGTTGTGTGCCATCATTTGATCTCTCTTTGCAAAATATGAACTCAGTTTTTCCTTTTTTTTCCATGAATCTCGCTCTACTGAAAAGAATACCACCCCTTACTTTTCCTTACCAAGAGTCTACTTGGTCTTTTCCCTTCAAGAGCTCACCTTTTTCATTATTCTAAAACCAATTAAAAGATTAGTTTTCAAATACTTTGTTTCTTGTCTTTTCACATATGGGTCAACTCTTTGCATTTTTCTCTTTTCATGCTCAGATTGACTTTGTCTCATTCATGCTCAACATGATCTTTCATCAAAGAGGAATCACCTTGTCCTACCTACCTATGCCTATGGAAAATTGAAATGTTTTTTTGGGTGATTCAAGTTTGCACTATCCATAGGATTCTCATTCTTCACCCATGATCATCAAAGAGGAAAGTTCACTTGAGTATGACCGTCTATCAAATCTTTACAGCCAGGACTTGTTTTTGTTGTTGTTGCACCACAAGGGAATAAAGAGCGATCAAAATATTGGTTGGCATGATGTGTACAGGGAAAAAAGAAGCTAACACAACCAATGATAGATGATGATGGGTTCACATATCCTACAGGTTCAATTGTTGTTGTGGTAACTTGGTTGCGAGACACAAAACCATTCTAATGTATTCACACCTTATTATAGCTACAAATGTCAAGTTTTTGAAGAATCAAGAAAAAACAAAGACCAAAGATCTATGGACAATGACTATTGTTGATCATGAAGCAATATTGGATAGTCTTAAGCAAAGAGATGACCCTTCAGGCATACTTGAGTAGTAGGTCTTTAATGGTGCCTTATTTTTTTATCATGCATTTTAATTCAAACAATGATCATTAAACCTTAATGTTCAAGTTTGTTACATGTATATTAAGGATGTGTTCAAAATGTAGGTCTATTGATTATCATTCGCAAGTGCCATGGATTCTGAGTTAGGGCCTGTCAAAGTTGGACAATTTTTAGCACTTAGGGTGCTCAAGGGACGATGCCAGTAGGGTATGACCCTGAGAATTTGACTGAGTGGGGGGGGAAATAGGAGCATGCATAGGGTAATAATGCCTAACTAGACATGTCAGAGTTGATGGTTCGTTATCACGACGAGCAGAACGATTAATTGGCCACGCGACAACATTAGATTGAATGAGTGACGATTTTTTTGAAAACCAAAAAAATTTTGCTCTAATAAAACCATAGGGAAACTTGAAAAACCGAGATAGGATTTTGTAGGGATCCCTCTCATGAACCCGTAGGTTCAAATGGATTGTTTACAGGTGCCATGGATTTCGAGTTAGGGCCCGTCAAATTTTGACAATTTTTAACACTTAGGGTGCTCAAGGGATGACGTTGGTAGGGTATGACCCCGATCGTTCAACCGAGTGGGGAGGGGGGGAATAGGAGCATGTATAGGATAATAATGCCTAATTGGACATGTTGGAGCTGATGGTTCATTATCACGATGAGCAGAATGAGAAATTGGCCACGCGACAACATTCGATTGAATGAGACTAACAATTTTTTTGCAAACTGAAAAAATGCTGCCCTAATAAAACCGCAAGGAAAATTGAAAAACTGATATAGGATTTTGTAGGGACCCCTCTCATGGACCCATAGTTTCAAACAAATCATTTGCAGGTGCGACAAATTCTGAGTTAGGGCCCATCAAAGTTTGACAA
Source organism: Cryptomeria japonica (assembly GCF_030272615.1). Taxonomy (NCBI): domain Eukaryota; kingdom Viridiplantae; phylum Streptophyta; class Pinopsida; order Cupressales; family Cupressaceae; genus Cryptomeria; species Cryptomeria japonica. Next base: position 591,305,736 of record NC_081410.1, on the reverse strand, counting down.
TTTTTAGCACTTAGAGTGCTCAAGGGATGACGTCGGTAGGGTATGACCCCAAGCGTTCGATTGAGTGGGGGGGAAAATAGGAGTATGCATAGGGTAATAATGCCTAACTAGACATGTTCAAGCTGACGGTTTTTTATCACGATGAGCAGAATGAGAAATTGGCCACGCGACAACATTCGATTGAATGAGACTGACGATTTTTTTGCCAACCGAAAAAATGCTGCCCTAATAAAACCATAGGGAAAATTGAAAAACTGATATATTATTTAGTAGAGACCCCTTTCGTGGCCCCGTAGGTTCAAATGGAACATTCGTAGGTGCCAGAGAATCTGAGTTAGGGCCTGTCAAAGTTTGACAATTTTTAGCACTTAGGGTGTTCAAGGAACGACATCGGTAGGGTATGACCCTGAGCATTCGACTGAGTGGGGGGAAAATAGGAGCATTAATAGGGTAATAATGCCTAACTAGACATGTGTCAGAGTTGATGGTTTGTTATCACGATGAGTAGAATGAGAAATTGGCCACGTGACAACATTTGATTGAATGAGACTGACGATTTTTTTGCCAACCGAGAAAATGTTGCCCTAATAAAACCGTAGGGAAACTTAAAAAACTAAGATAGGCTTTTGTAGGGAGCCCTCTCATGGCCCCATAGGTTCAAATAGAACATTTGTAGGTGCCACAGATTCTAAGTTAGGTCCCGTCAAAGTTTGACAATTTTTAGCACTTAGGGTGCTCAAGGGACGACACCGGTAGGGTATGACCCCGAGCGTTCGACCGAGTGGGGGGCAAAATAGGAGCATGCATAGGGTAATAATGAATTATATAAATTATTGTTCATTAAATGAATTATATTATATTGTTCATTAAATGAATTGTATTGTATTGTTCATTAAATGAATTGTATTGTATTGTTCATTAAATGAATTGTATTGTTTATTATACAAACAACACTTACGATGAAATGAAATGAATTGTATTTTCATTAAATAACCATAATTAACCATTGTTAATTATTGGAATGAAGATTAAACATTTCCATGATAACACCATGCATAGATGAGCAACAATTTATATGATCAAATATCAACTTCTGTATATATGAAAATATCAAATGATTACAAGTGTATGTCCATACACAAATATGGCATAAACGCCAACTCAAACAAAATGTATGTCTATATACGTGAATGTATGTCCATGTACAAAATATACATGCCAACTAGATATGTAAGAATCCCAAAACTATCTATAACATCCTAAGCTGCTGATGGATCATCAAAATCGATCCACTTCACCGCAATGCTCGGCTCTGAAGGATCATGCACAAGAAGAAAAAACCACGATTAAGATTAATTATATTATATAACTCACATTCGAAAAGTTAACATTAAAATTAACTATAATTGAACTATTCTTGTTTATCTCATCTCCATGTTTTCTCTTTGGCTTTGTAGGACTCTTGATGTATGTCTTTGGTAGAGGAGGTATGTTTTCAATATTTTAATACACAACCTACATATGTTCACAAACATGACATTGATACAAGTTAGCATATATTTGTCACTGATAATAAAAAATTATATCTACTAAACACAAAATAAAATAAACACACATGTACTCGAGGCATATCTTCTTCTTCTTCATCTTCAGGTATACTGGGTGTAGTCAACAAGGATGTGAAGCCAAGAATTTTTTGTACATATACACAACAAGTATATGAAACTATCAATCTATGTCTAGACGTGTATAATCACTATAAGTTATTTAAACTATTAATTCAATCATATTTTTATTCAATTACCTTTCCCTTGTCTCCAACTGCACTACCAGATCCTAAATAACACTGCCCTGCACTCAGGTTGTTTGTGCCCTACAAGAGTAAAATAAGATATACATGCAAGTTACTACATAATCTAATTAATACCAATATAAATGATGAGCATATATGTACAATAAAATACAAATGACTAGGTGCAATAATATATATATTGTCAAGCTATCAAGGCCAAATGAAATGGTCGTCAAGGTGCCCTCCTAAATCTGTGTCAACTCCTCCTCGGTCATCAACTGTTAAATAGACCATGTAAATAAAAATTAGTACATAATATTATCTAGATTATAAATATTCATTTAAAATATAGCATGAACTATGAAAATACAAATCTTACCACTACATCATCAATGTATGATGATGGTGCCTCCTTGCCTCTAGCATGCGAGGACTCCCCAAGGTATCCTCCAGTCTATGTCATAACATTTGGTGCATTGTGGATCTCATGCACCTCATAATCTGCACTATCCATAGGAGGTCAACAAGTTGTCCAACTAGACCCAAGCATATGTGCCCACACATGACACAACTATGGGGCACGCAAATGTGTGAAGCCATGGATGACGTGGCAGTGCCACCAGATTCACCGCTACCATCAAAACTAGGCTGAGCTACTGACCCGGCTTGAGAAACCAAAAGGCTACTCAAAGAGTGAATAGCTGATATGGTCTATGATGTCGCCTCACAAATGATATCTAGATGTTGCACTGGAGGTGGGGGATCAACAGGAGGAGGGGGGACATATGGGCCCTAGACTACTCTGACTGCCCCATGTCTATTTTGGGACATACCTAAACCCACACCCTGGAAAGGTTGGATGTCAAAGTAGTTCACATGTTTTCCTAAAACAAACTCAACATGCAATTTTTTTATGAAGTAGAAGGGGACATCAAGATTGTTGCTGGGTGATTTATCGAAAACCATCCACCAACGATCCCAAAAGTTTTTCACAATACCATCATTTGTGCACTATTTAATAGAAAGTTTTGGTTTTTTGGGGTCTACGGGTTGACCAATGCGGGGATTCACAAACAATGAGGTGATAGCAGCTTTGGATATCTCAAGATCCTTGATCTCCTTATAGGACAAGCCATCTGTATATTATTCCCTCATAGAATCTCACCACAAAGGACAACATTGTGCTCCTCAGTCATGGCTTACATACTCTTTATGATTCACGTGAAAGGATCAAACATTGGGTTTAGGTGAGGGATCTTTCAATAGACATCTACAATCCCCCTCAATTTGTTCAAATTTTGTGCAATTAAATCCTGAATTGGGGGGGGGGGGGGGGGTTTGGCAAAGGAGGGTTTGGTTGTTGTGGTTGTGGTTGATCAATGTTTTCACTGTTATCCCACATTTTTAACCTAATTGAATATAAACAATTGAATTTAGTTAACAAATTTAAACAATTTTGTATTTGATTTAAAAAAACCTAGTTTTTATGAAAAAAATCATATTTTCAATGAAAAAACAAATAAACATTAAAAAAAATACAAAAATTGAATGAAAATGATTGAAAACAATAAAAATCTTACATTTCAATGTATTTTTTTGCAATTTTTGGGCGAAAAACCGGATATTGGATTTCCAAAAATCGCGCAGCCCATGGGTTAAATCACAGGGTGTCACTGTCCAAATATATTGTCTCAGAAAATTGGATATCCGATTTTTATACTTTAATTATTTTAAAATAACATTATATTATATAATATATAATATAATATAATAATATATTATTATATAATATATTATATAATAATATATTATTATATAATATATTATATAATACATATTATTTAATATATTATTATGTTATAATATAATATTATATTATAATATTATATTATATAATATATATAATATATATAATATAATATATTATTACATTATATTATATAATATAATCATATAATATAATAATATATTATATATTATTGTATTATTTAATATTTTATAATCTAATATCATATTATATATTATTTATTATATAATATATAATATAATATAATAATATATTATATATTATATAATTTATTTTTTAATTTAAAATTACAAATAAAAATCGGATATCCAATTTTATCCGATATCCAATTTGCTTAGGTGTTTACCATGCCAAGGTGTACTGACACCCAAACCAAGCAAAAAGTCAACACAGATTTTTGCGTTTTTAGGCGAGTGGAGAAGGCTATTTTTTTCACATCGCCACTTTTTGGCCCCCCATGATCCTGCACTAACTCGATACACACTTCCCATATGCAAAAAGATGAAATTTAGATCTAGATTATCAAACGGGAATGTGAACAACAGACAGTCTGCTCACAGCACAACTAATTGCCTAGAAAATATTGAAATGTGATTTAAGTAACTAAAAAGAGAACATGCAGAATCCAAAGTTTCTACATCATTCACATTTAACCATAGCAAGTAAATAAATATCAAGTGAAATAGAAGTAATTCAAAGCTTACTTCCAACATGAAAGAATATAGAAAAAACAAATTTTTGATATATTAATTCATTCCAAAGATACCCAGAAAAACAAAATTCTTCAAAATATGCCTAACTATTTTAAAATGTAACACTTTTTCATTGTTTTCCTTCCCCCTTTTACCATCTATCATCTATCTATTTATAACTAAAAGTTTGTTCCATTTTCAAGAAATGGTTCCTTTAAAGTAACTTTCTTCAAAACGATCTCTTTAAATATGATTTTAAAGAAAATAAAATTATCGAATAAACCCTATTCATGAAATATTTATTTCATGCTCCTTCTTCATCAGGCACTAGATTTTGTCCTGCAATCTAATGATCAATATTGTCCTCTTTCATTTCTTCTTCAATCTGCACCCAAAGGACTTCATTAAATTTATCTTCCTCAAGTATGGTTTCCCGGAGGTAGTCACTCATGTCAAGAAGAATATCATCCTACAAATATTTGACATCTTGTTGGATCAGGGGACCTTTGTCTTTGAGTACCATCCTTGATGTTATTTGAAAAGACTAATTACCAATAATCCTCTCTACAACAAGTTCTTCCTGTAGGTGTCGTTCATGGTTCTCAGCCTGCTCCGTGATTTTCTCTAACAAAGTGATAACCTTTCTATATTCACTAAAGTCAGTAATGTCTTTTCCATGCAAAAGACTGCAATTATCAAATGATATTGTGAGATTTTGCCAAGATCAAGGGCACAATGAAAAGCATAAAGAGAGACAATAGAATGACAAGAACAAACTATATTCTCATCAATATACAAAATGATCAACTGGATTAACCAATATAATGAATATGAGCCTGCTTATATAGGCAAGGCCATATGGATATATGACCACACAATCATGACATGTGGCTCAATGAGAAACAAGGGTAGGTAGGAGAAATAATATAATATTCCACAAGAGGTGGATGACCCACCAAATGTGGAGTGTAATAGCAAAATAAGACCACAAAGGTGGAATTTTTCCTACAAGCTATATCCCTATGTGCACACTTCCCTAAGTGTCTCATATCCAAACTACGAATAGATGCATTATCCTAAGTTAACTTAAGTAAATTATAATAATATCCATGATGCATATTTATTTACACCAACACCCCCCCTTAAGTGCAACTTAGGGGAATGAAGACTCAAGTCAACAATGAAAGATGGGTCTCATCTACTAGGCCATGATAGGTACCCATGTACAAATTGCAAATGCAAGCAAAACTATGCAATGCAATCTCTCACAAACGGGGAAAGGGAGAAAACCCTGTGGGAAAAAACACCTCCCCAAAAGAGAGATGAATGTACAAAAGACTCTCAAAGAAGAAGGAAAAAACCTCAAAGAGGAAAGTCCCTCCCATAAGAGAGGAAGGAGAAGTTAGTTGGCCCCCCTAATGAGACATCCTGCACCCCCAAGAGAGCTCGCAACTGCTAGAACTTACTCTCGGTGAAAGGTTTGGTGAATATGTCTGCAACCTGCTCCATTATAGGACAATATTGTAAATTAATGGGCTACTCCTGAATCAGCTCTCGGATTCAGTGCATATGAATCTCGATGTGTTTGGTCTACTGGTGCTAGACTGGGTTCTTCGCGATTGTAATAGCACTCTGATTATCGCAATGTAGAACTGTCGACCACGGAGTGGTGAACCCAAACTCTATGAGAATATGTTGAAGCTAAATGGTCTCAATCACTGCATTAACAGCTCCTCGATACTCATCCTCAGTCGAAGAGAGAGAAATAGCATGCTTCTTCTTGCTCTGCCAACAAATGGGGCCTAAACCAAGGTGAAAACTATAACCTGAAGTAGACTTGCGATTATCAAGATTGCCAACCCAATTGGAGTCTATGTAACTAACCAAGTGAATTCCTGTGCCTACTGCATAGTGAATCCCATAGTGATTTGTACCCTGGATGTAATGAAGGATGCATTTGGTGGCTTTCCAATGAAGCTCACATGGTTCCTTCATGAAGCGGGAAACCATGCCAACTAGAAATGAAATATCAGGGCATGTTTGAGTCAAGTAGATGAGACTACCCACAAGTTGACAATACAATGTGGCATCAACTGGTGGAGAAGAGAACTGAGCCTCAAGCTTGACTCTTGAAAGAAAGGGAGTCGGGGCAGGCTTACAATCAGCCATATGAAAGTGTGCAAGGAGATCAAGAGCATACTTTGACTGCAATAGTGTAATCCTAGAAGGTGACTGTGAAATCTCTATCCTGAGAAAGTAGTGCAAAAGACCCAGGTCAGTCATAGAAAATCTATCATGCAAAGCAGATTTGACCATGCTTATGATGGATGTGGTGCTGCTTGTAATGATCAAATCATCAATATAGAGCACAAGTATCAAGTGTGAGTCATCCTATCATAAAATGTAGACATTTGGATTGAAATGACACCTGGTGAACCCTATTAAGAGAAGAAAGGAATCCATCTTGGTGTACCAAGCCCTAGGGGCCTGCTTAAGGCCATAGAGAAATTTCCTTAGTCTGCAAACCAAGGAAGAATCCTGGATAAAACCCTATGGCTGCTCCATATAAATCTCCTCATCAAGATCCCCATGAAGAAAAGTACTCTTCACATCCATCTGATGTACAACCCAACCATGAGTTGCAGCAATAGCAAGTGTCAAGTGAATGGAGTTCATCTTGGCTACACGCACAAAGGTCTTAGTATAGTCAACACCTGGAACCTAAGAGAAACCTTTCACAACAAGCCAAGCTTTATACTTGGTCTGATAGATCCACTTACTGGTGCAGGAGCACCTAGGACTTAGGCTAGTAGTGATTTCTCAATTTTGGCTTGTACTGACCCTAGCCAAGTCAGTTATAAATAGTGGTTTGAGTAGGTAGTTGACCTTCTTGATGGTCAAAAGTGTCAAAAATTGGTATAGGATTAAATTAGTCTTATACATGTCTTAAAAGTCATGAGTGATGAATTAGAATAGGCCTCATAGGTTGAGAAGGCCAAAAAGTGGAAAAGTGCAACGTTGCAAAAAGTTGTCATGACAAATTTTGTCCTAATTTGATTAGTGATGGAGTTAGGGATTGTCCAATGCCCTAGAAAGACTCCACATGTGGGAAATTCTATAAGAACCCTCTCTTGCATGGTTACCAAGGTTGGAGACTTGGTTTTGTAAGTTCAACAATCTGAAACTACTCATTTTCATACTAGTTGGCAGCATTTTGGCTTGTTTTGTTCATTTTTTGCAAATGGATTGAATCTATTAATCCAGAAATGGATTGAGTTTCTTTGGTTTGTTACAGAGTTGTTAGTTCCATGTTAAGCTTTTTAGATAGTTTACATTAGTATTTTCTTGTTTTGGTTTGCACATAGCCAATTTTCACTTGTATATAGCAGTTTTATGTAAAATGGTTGCCCCATGAATTCCACGTGCGCTTCCATCATGACTCATTGGGACATGAAGGGAAGCCACTTGTATAGTCTACATATGCAAGGACAAGTGTTGGAGATGATTTTCAATATGACTGTCACCTTGTTCTAGGCGAGTCCAGGAGCAACCCAGCTAGAAGAAACAAGGTGAAATTGATGTGCAAAGTGCAGGGGTGAATTCCAAACCACCATCTAAGATTTTGGATGGGTCCATAAATTTGGGATAGAGTTTCCCATGCAAGGGGAAGCCTTGACAAAATCATTTGATTTCCAAACACCAACTTGACCAATCACTATCGGCTAGAAGGCCTAGAAACCCTTCGAAACCCTAATTTTGCGGTTAGCATATTGAATGGTGGAGTAAGGAGCCAAAACCATAAAAATAACTTGAGGTTAGGTGTATATTTAAAGAGAATCCAAACTTCCTAGGGAGTCTTTTGGACTATTTTCCTTCACGCCTTAGAAAACCATATTTTGGAGGCCTAATAGGGCTAATTCCTTGTAGCCCTTTTCTAGGCAAAATGGGGAAATCGATAAGGAGGGAAAAGATTGCAAAACTCAAATGGACCCAAAAGGAATTGAAACCATGTTAGTAGCCACCTCCACATCTCTTCATCAACTCACAACAGTAGGAGGTCAATTTGACAAGTTGAAGCCAAGAAAGCCATAAATGAGCACATGGGAAGCATTGTAACTTGGTAGGGTTTCTAGCTAAAAAACTTAAAGTAAACACCTTGGAATGGTTAAGAAGCAAGCCCTAGAAGATATTAAGAAGGACTTGGAGGTATAGAATTCAATCAGGCCTAGAGAGTTGGTGGAATTGAGCAGCACCAACTAGGTGAAGTGTTAAGCAAACTAGGTGAGACGCTTTCAAATTGGTATTAGAGCCTATAGGATTTGGGTTAGGTGAGTAGATGTCCTTAGTGGAATCTGTAGGAGATAATATCATGGTGACCAATGTAGAGTTGGCAAAGAAAGTGGATGATCGGGAGGAAGAAAATAGACTCTTGAAGGAGAAATTGCTTGAATTGGAGAGTAAGCTTGGTGAGATTGAAACCAAGGCAGATGAAGTGTTGGTAAAGTTTGAAGGAGCAAAAGGGAAGGGTAAAGAAGTGTCAAAGATAGACAAAGTACCTGAACGTGATCCCATCCTACAACAAGAACCTTTCCTGAAGGCATTGAAGGCCTTGAGTGGTAAATCACTAGAAGGATTGCCATTGTTCACTGGTAAGATGGAGGCAGAAGTGGTCCTAGAATGGATAGAAGGCATGGAGAACCATTTTGAATGTGAAGGAATAACTGAAGCCCAGAGAGTCAAGGTACCCAAGTCAAGGATGAGAGGATCTTCTCTCAGGTGGTGGAAATTTGTGCAAGATGAGAGGAAGAAAATGGGCAAAGCACCCATCTCTTCTTGGAAAGGGATGTTAGTCAAAATCAAAGAAGTCTATCTCCCTGATGACTATGAAGTGCAAATTCATAGGAAGAGGTAAAAATTAAGACAAAAATAACTTGATGTCAGTAGCTATATGGAAGAGTTTCACAAACTTAACCTTAGATCTCATGTGGTGGAAGAAGAGAGTCTCAAGGTTGCTAGGTACCTAAATGGTCTACGATGGAACATCCAAGAAGAAATCAGTTTAATGAGCCCAAAAATAGTCCATCAAACCTATCAACTTGCCCTAAAAGTGGAGGAAAAACTGAAAAGAAGACATGACTCAAGCAGCAATAGGGGTAGGGGTAGAGGAAAAGACAATAAAGGCCATAGGGGAGGCTTTGGAGGAAGAAGTTTTGAACAAAGAAAACAAGGAGAGTCTAAACTCACTGAGCAGCAAGAGAGTGGAACTAGTAAAGGAGGATTCAATAGAGGAACGGGGTCCAATAGCGGTTTCAAAGGAAGATCTAGTGGCCAAGGTAGAGGTTCCTCATATTTTGCAACAATGAAGTGTTACCATTGCAACCAACTTGGTCATCCAGCATATAGGTGTCCAGGGAAGGGATCATCATCACATGGTGGTGAAAGAAGAGTGAACTATCTTCAAGAAGAGTCTTCAAGCAACAAGACTTCAAAGGTTGCCTTAGAGTCAGAGGTAGGTGACAACTTGATGATAAGGAGAACTTTGATCAAAGAACTAGTCAGAGAAGAGCCAAGCCAAAGAAGGTCCTTATTTAGGATCAAATGCAAGATTATGGACAAAGTTTGCAAAGTAATCATTTATTCAGGGTCTACAGACAACATTTTGTCAAAAGAGGTAGTGAGTAAGCTCAAATTGCAAAGGATACCTCACAACAATCCTTATAGAGTCACTTGGTTGAAAAAAGGCCAACATGTCCTATTCAATGAGCAAGCATTGGTGGATTTTACCATTGGGAGGTATAAAAACAAGGTGTTATGTGATGTCCTACCCATGGATGCATGCCATCTTCTATTAGGAAGACCATGGAAATTTGATAGACAAGCTATCCATGATGGAGCCAAGAATGCATATTCATTCAAGAAAGATGGAGTCACATTCAAGATTCAGTCTCTCCTTGAGGAAGGTGAAAAGACATTAGCAGGCCCTAATGTTCTTTTGGTGAGTGAAAGATAGTTGTTGATTTCACTTGAGGAAGGTGAAGGTATAGGGTTTGCACTAGTAATGAAGGCTAAAGAGGAAGACAAGAAAGAGTAGCCAGATTCGCCAATAGAGGTTCAAGACTTGTTGAATAAATTCAAAGGCATAGTAAGTGATGGACAACCGGCCACCTTACCTCCTAAAAGAACCATAAGCCATCAAATAGACTTCATTCCTAGAGCATCCTTTCCTAATAAGGCATCTTATAAAATGACTCCCCAACAAAATGTTGAGATTACCAAGAAAATCCAAGAGCTCTTAAACCAAGGCCTAATTAGGAAAAGCATTAGCCCTTGTGTTGTCCCTATCGTGTTAGCCCCAAAGAAAGGTGGTACTTGGAGATTGTGTATTGATTCTAGAGCTATAAATAGGATCATATTAGATAGCGTAGATCATAGGTAAATTTATAGTGGTATACCTAGATGATATTCTCATTTTTAGTAAGGATAGGGCAGATCATATTAGTCATTTGCAAGATGTGTTACAAAGATCATATGATGAAAAGATAACCATGAACTTGGACAAGTGTGAATTTGTTAAGGAGTTGGCTTACCTTGTATTTGTGTTGTCTCAAGGAAACCTCAAGATGGATCCCAGCAAGGTTGAAGCCATTGTAAATTGGCCTACTCCTAAGTCAGCAATAGAGGTGAGTAGCTTCCATGGACTAGCTCAGTACTATAGGAAGTTCATTAGGAAATTCAGTGCAATATGTGCACCAATGTTAGACACCATTAGAGGTAGAATAAAGGAAAATTTTCAGTGGAGTGAACAAGAAAACAAAGATTTTGAAACCTTGAAGGAGAAGATAGCTACTCAACCAGTGCTAGTGTTGCCTAGTTTTGAGAAACTTTTCATAGTGGAATGTGATGCAAGCAATGTCGCAGTAGGTGTTGTCCTAAGACAACAAGAAAGACTAGTAGCCTTCCATAGTGAGAAGCTAACTGATGCTAAGAGGAAATACTCCTCTTATGATCTTGAGTTATATGCTTTAGTGCAGGCTTTGATGAAGTGGAGACACTATCTCCTCCCTAAATAATTTGTAGTCTATACGGACAACCAAGCATTGAGTTTCCTAAACTCACAAGACAAACTCAGTCATAAACACATGAAATGGGTGGAGTACATGTAGGCCTACACATTCACAACTAAGCACAAGAAAGGGTAGTTAAATCGGGTACCTGATGCATTAAGCAGGAGACTTTTGACAGTCCAAGAAATCCAATTGAGAAGCATAGGTGTTGACAGTTTTAGAGACTTATACCCAAAGGATGAAGACTTCTCAAATGCCTATAAGGTGTGTAAGGAGTATCAAAATCACTTCCATAGTGAGAATTCTGATTTTACTTTGCAAAATGGGCTATTGTTTAGAGGTGGGCAGCTTTGTGTGCCTAGAGGCTCAATGAGAGAAAATCTCATTCAAGAGAAGCATAATGGCAGCCTTAGTGGACATTTTGGAGTCAATAAGACTCAAGAGTTGGTTCAGAGGTATTTCTATTGGCCAAGGATGAATCATGATGTGAAAAATTATGTGGAGACTTGCATAATTTGCCAAAAGTCCAAAGGTACTTCTTCAAATGTCAATTTATACCAACCTCTTCCCATACCAAGTATACCTTGGGAATGAATTGGTATGGACTTTGTAGTAGGTTTAGCAAGGACAAAGCAGGGATATGATAGCATTTATGTCATTATGGATAGATTTAGAAAAATAGATCACTTTGTGCCTTGCAAGACTACTGATGATGCATGTCAAATAGCTCATTTGTTCTTTAAAGAGGTATTAAGGATGCATTGTTTACCTATGAGCATTGTTTCAGATAGGGACTCAAAGTTCATGAGTCATTTTTGGAAGACACTTTGGCAAAAGATTGGCACCAACCTCTCTTTTGGATTAGCCTACCATCCTCAAACAGATGGGCAGACCGAAGTGGTGAATAGAAGCTTGGCAAACTTATTGAGGTGCCTTGCCAAATAATATGGTCAGACATGGGATCAAGTACTCTCACAAGTTGAATATGCATATAATGACACCATGAATAGGACTACCGGCAAGAGCCCTTTTTAAGTGGTCTATGGTGTGCACCCAAGAGGTATTTTGGAGTTGAGAGACTTAGGAAGTGCAGCAACAAGAAATGGATATGCAGAAGACTTTTCTCAATCAATGAAGGAGGTCCTTGAATTAGTCAAGCAAGCATTGATAGAAAACATAAGCAAAACTCAAACAAAAAGTTGATGAAAGAAGGAAGAACCTACAATTTCAAGTGGGAGATCTTGTCATGGTGCACCTAAACAAATAAATGCTATAGCAAGGAGTGCCTAACAAGTTGAAAATGAGAAGGATAGGTCCATGTTCCATTCTAGCCAACTATGGAGAAAATGCATACAAGGTGGATCTACCTAGTGACATAGGATTGTCACCAGTTTTCAACATAGCAAACTTAGTTGCCAACAATGAACCAATTCAAGGTTTAGATTGCAGTCACTCAGAGGTATCAGATGATGTGAACAACCTTCAGTTACCAGCCAAACCAAATCCAAAGGCCGAGAAGGTGTTGAGTTCAAGGGTTGCCAAGAAGACAAGGCATCAAGCCTATTGGGAGTACCTAATCAAATGGTAGGGTATGGATGATGTTGAAGCTACATGGGTGCTTGAGACAGAGTTTAAGAAGCTAGGAATTGATCAGAATCTGATTCCCAAGGAAGGTGACATGATTTTTTTTTTGTTTGGGAGAATGGTGCAGAAGCACCTAGGACTGAGGCTAGTAGTGATTTCTCAATTTTGGCTTATACTGACCCTATCCAAGTTAGTTAGTGAATAAGGACTCCAGGAGGGTCCAAGAGTTAGTGTTTAGAGTCAATGTAGGCCTAGGTTGATTTCATTCTTCTTAGGTTTGCATTTTGTGCATAAATAGTGCTTTTAGGTAGTTGACCTTCTTGATGGTCAAAAGTGTCAAAACTTGGTATAGGCATTAGTGAGGGTTAAGTTAGTATTAGAAATGTGTTAAAAGTCATGAGTTATGACTTAGAATAGGCCTCATAGGTTGAGAAGACCAAAAAGTGGAAAAGTGCAACGTTGCAAAAAGTTGTCATGGCAACTTTTGTCCTAAATTGATTAGCGATGGAGTTAAAGATTTTCCAACACCCTAGAAAGAATCCGCATATGGGAAATGCTATAATAACCCTCTCTTGCATGGTTACCAAAGTTGGAGACTTAGTTTTGTAAGTTCAACAATCTGAAACTACTCATTTTCAGACTAGTTGGCAGCATTTTGGCTTGTTTTGTTCATTTTTTAAATGCAAATGGATTGAATCCATTAATCCAGAAATGGATTAAGTTTCTTTGGTGTGTTAAAGATTTGTTAGTTCCATTTCAAGATTTTTAGATAGTTTACATTAGTTTTTTCTTGTTTTGGTTTACACACAGCCAATTTTCGCTTGTATATAGCAGTTTTATGTAAAATGGTTGCCCCATGAATTTCACATGTGCTTCCATCATGGCCCATTGGCACATGAAGGGAAACCACTTGTACAGTGTACATATGTAGGGACAAGTTCTAGAGATGATTTTCAATATGACTATCAACGTGTTCTAGGTGAGGCCGGGAGCAACCTGACTAGAGGAAACAAGGTTAAATTGATGTGCAAAGTGTAGGGGTGACTACCAAACCACCATCTAAGATTTTGGAGGGGTCCATGAAGTTGGGAAAGAGTTTCAAATTCAAGGGGAAGCCTTGAAAAAATCATTTGGTTCCCAAACACAAACTTGACCAGTCACTATCGGCTAGAAGGCCTAGAAACCCTTCAAAACCCTCATTTTGGGGTTAGCATATTGAACAGTAGAGTAAGGAGCCAAAACCACAAAAATAACTAGAGGTTAGGTGTATCTTTGAAGAAAACCCAAACTTTCTAGGGGGTCTTTTGGACCGTTTTTCTCTAGGCCCTAGAAAACTGGATTTTGGAGGCCTAATAGGGCTAATTCCTTATAGTCATTTTCTAGGCAAAATAGTGAAATCGATAAGGAGGAAAAAGATTACAAACCTAAAATGGACCCAAAATGCATTCAAAACATGTTATTAGCCACATCCACACCTTTGCATCAACTCACAATAGTAGGACGTCAATTTGACAAGTTGAAGCCAAGAAAGCCATAATTGTTAGGAATCCCACAGATACTGAGAGGGGGGGGAATCAATATCTAACTAGTTTTTAGAATTTCTTAACTTAAAACATGCAGAACATATTATAACAGTGTACCGGTATGCAAGAAATAATGTAATAAACAGAATTAAGAAGATCCACATGAAAAGCACACCATAACACAAAGATTTAACGAGGAAACCCGGTGTGGGAAAAACCTTGGTGGGATTTGTGACCCACAATATTCACTCACTGACCAATAAGAGAATATTACTTACAATAGGGGCCTGCACATGTAGGAAGGCCAACTGCCTAGAGCTCACTGCTCAATGGAAAGTCTCACTAACTTACAATGTGGATTATACAAATCCAATATCTTGTACTGCTTTACAATAGCATCTATAATGCCTGATCCAGTACCGGTTGGTGCTCTGGTTCTTACATAAACCCTTCAACCTATATTTCACATAATAGGTCTACCTTAATATTTTGCATACATCACTTTGTTCACTTACTTCATTTCTTAATTACAAAATGTCTACAATGATCTCTTTTATATATAAGAGTCATTTTACAACATGCCAAGTCGGCTTACAAAGTTTTTCAATAATAAACAAAATATAATATAACAAAAATCATGTCGGCCTCTGTGTTGGTATACTTCGTTTCTTTGTGTCGGTGTCGGTGTCCTGAATGCCAGTGTAGAGTGTGATCTATTGATGCCGGTGCACTAACTTTCCGGTGTAATGCTTTGCTGGTATAATGCCTTGCCAATATAATGCCTTGCCAGTGCCATAGGATTGTAAGGTTGCCATCAATGACAAAACCTTCAATCACATACAATATCTCATTGGAGTGTACATATGACAACAATCTCCCCCTTTGGCATTGATGGCAACACTCATGAGAAATTTCAAAAGTGTATCCAAAAATGTGAAGTCCAATAAAGTTACCAAAAATGTGTGTGCTCCCCCTGAGCATATGATTCTTGTGATGTTGAATTTTGTCATCCCACTACTCCCCCTTTGGCATCAATGACAAAGGTTGTCAAGATGTCAATAGAGTTTGTAGTTTCAACCTTGTAACTGGGTAGTTACAATTTGAAATAGATCCGTCAAAATCAAGTTTATACTCTCCATAAACTATTTACTATCTCTTATTGTTGTTTCTGTTCTCTTAACTATACCGATGAGATGTTGCAAATGCTATGCCGGTGTTTTCTATCCCTGTATTAGTGCCTCAGATATTTCCTTTCACGGTGATGCTAAATAGTCCAATCTTGGACTCAGTTTTAATCTTAGATGCTTTACCTTATTCACTATTCTCTCCTTTTCTCTTTCTAATTTAAGTAAATCTTCCTCAAAATTTGTTATCTTCTGTTAAAAAACCAATAGTGTATCAGGTGAGTTGACAAAATTATCTGCAAGATTATTGATTTCATCTTGTACCTTGGTCATCTTCTTATCTATATCTACAATCAAAAGGTTTGTCTTACAGGTGTCTTTGTATAGAGTTTTGTATTCTTTCAATAAATTACACCATTCTGGTAGAAGTGTGTCAAAATCTTTGTTACACTTCTTTATTTGGTCATCAAAGAATTTTTGCTTTTTATTTTCTACTTTATCCTTCAATGTCTCTTCCTTTATTTTCTCAATATTTAATGTGATATATTTACATAAGGTATCAAGTTGTCCTAAAGAATCTTTATTGTCTATATTACAGTTAGGAGCAATTACCTTCAAAATTGGTATGGTATCATCTATTGCCTTATAGGCTTGTGAGCTGCAGTCTGTTATCTTTTTAATTGAATCTAATAGTACCTCAGTCACATTAGTTGATTTGTAGCCTGATGATGAACCTAGATTCTGAGTACCACCAGTGGAAGTAACCAAGCTTGTATTGACCTCTGGTAGGTTTGTTTGTGTCTGCATTTCCTTTAGCAATGGTTTTTCTACTTCTCCAGTTGTCAGTGGCACTGTTTCCTTTTGTTCCTATTCCTGTTGCTATTCCTGTTCAAGAGCCTTTTGCTCTATTTGTTTCTCTGTTTGTTGCATTGTCTCAGTCTGAGTCTGAGTCTCTACCTTTTTCTCTTTGTCATCTGCCAGTTTCTCCTGTGTGTTATCAGTTTGCTCAGCTACCGGAGGCTCACTAGCCATGTCAGTCTTACCAGTTGTATCTTTGTCTACCACAATGTTGATCTTTTGAGTATCAACATCCACAGTATATAAGACTTCAGGATTAGGATTACCATCCTCTACATCCATACTTTCGGTCGTTGGTTGATCTTCTGTAGCTATTGTTTTTATCGGTGGAGTAATCAAAGGAGGTGGGGGTAAGTTGTTTTTAACCTTGATACTAGGTGGTCCACCAACTTTACCTTTACCCTTGTCTCTTTCTTTCTGATATACCTTTATAGGTTTGGGGTTCCTGTATTCTTCTTGTTTTTCTTTTTCAACTAAGAATATATCCCATCCATTTTTTGTCTCCTCAGTCGCCTTATTAACTCTTCCAACCATTAAAGCAATGTGTCGGTGTGCAGTAGAAAATACTTACTGGTTGGCTTGAGCAATTAAGTCATCAATTTCTTTGGGTGAATCCATCGGATATACAGCAAGTAGCTTCTCTATCTTTATTTTCTTGTCTAGTTCTATTACTGCTTGTTTTCTTTCTTCCAGTCTCTTAAATAGTTCATCTGGAATTTCATTTACTAACATTGTTTTCTACTTGTTCTTTTTCATCAGTTGTCAGAGTGTCATATATTTTCTCTATATTCTTCAATTTGTCTTCCTCTGTAATTTCATTCAATAGTATATCAAGAGGGGCCAAGTCCTTGTTTGTCCTCTTCTTCTTTTTGGGTGTCAGTTTCTTCTTCTTTGGTGTAGCCTTTCTTACCGAAGATCTCACTGCTTGTTGTTTTTGTCTTGTCCTCCTAGGCGAGGGTGTGGTTGCTGGTGAGGGATCTCTTTTCCTTACAATTCTCTTGAAATTTGCAGGCATGTCACTCTCCGAAGAAATACCTACCAGTGATAGGTGAGTTTCAGGTTGTGGAGCTACTAACTCATCATTTGTTATACCAGTTTGCTTTAACACATCTTCTTTAATGGCCTTTGCCTGTCTGGAACCTTTTCTTACAACTGCCTCAACCTTTTTCACTATTTTCTTAGATTGTATTTGGCTTTCAATAGTTTTTGCACTACCAAATACATCTTCCTTAGGTTCTTTAGGGGCTTCCAGAAGTGCTTTAGCATATGTTTCAATTATATGATCATCCATTTCATAACCCATTTCTGTTACACAAACTATCCTAGGGATGACTACTTCCATCCAGATCTCATCCTTCTTAATTATAAAGCATATTTCATCCCTATACTTGTCAACAATATTTTGTGATAGTCGGATTATTTTCTTCATTTTGACCTTTAGTGCTTGAAAGAAATCATGGATATTGTTTTCCTTGTCTTCTCCCATATTATTGAATAGTCCTGTTAACTGTTTGCCTATCAGTATATCATATCCAAGTTCTTTGTAGCATATACTGGGAACCTGTTTGGTTATATGTAGCATCAGACATACTAGCAGATTTCCAAACCTGAAAGTTCCTTTCTTGTCCTTCTTAATCTTGCCTAAGTTGTCAATTAATTCATCCTTTAACCACTCACATACATCAATCTTTGCATTTTTTGTGACCATATCATAAGCACTCTTAATGCATAAACTTGAAACTGAATTAAGTCTATTTGCATGAGTAGATTTATAACCTAATATCATGCTGATAAATCTCACATTAATGTTTGTTACATCATTTACTCTTAAGGACCTTTTATCGGATGTGGCACCAGTTAACTGAGTAACTAGATCATTGGACACCTTCTTAGTTTTGTCTGGTCTTTTACCGGTGGTCGGTAACCCTGTGATAGCTTTCATAGCTTCCTTAGTGATTTTGTGGATTGCATCTAGCCAGAAAAATTCACCATGTACCCTGCTTAAGACTATCCTAATCACATCCTTGGGGAATTCAGGAATGCTAAGGATCTCTGTAAATCCTAGGGTTTCAATGATCTTATGTTCATCTTTTACATTGTCAGATTCATCACATATCACATTTTTAAACATGGTTTTAATCTCTTCATCTCCTAGTTCCTCAATGTTATAGTGAATGTAAATTCTGGGATCTTCAGCATAAACAACTCCCTTAGGAATTTGAGAAAAAGCACCTAAGGTATCATATTTCTTTGCTACCTTGGGAACTAATTGAAATACGGGCCTAGGTCTTTTTATAACTTAGACAACAGTAGGGTTTGCTATATATTCAATTACAGAGGTGGATGCCATGATAAAATACCTTTTACTGCCTTTAGGATGGATGATTGCTTGGAGTGTTCTTGCCTCTTAGCTCAGAATCTTTGCGCTCTTTGTAGGTTTGAAATCTCGGTGAAATGAAATGGAGCCAAAACCTCAATTTTATAGTGTCTTGTCACCATCTACCACATTAAATGCATGTCGGTTAAGTATTCACTTAATATTGTCTGCCAGTAATAAGTAATTTCCAACTTCTTATCTCTAATTGAGGGAATAATAGCACATGTGTCATTAGATTGCCACACCTTCAAGGAAACTTTCTTCAATTAGATGAAGAACTTCCTACCGGTGGAGCACTGCTCTGACCTACCGGTGAAGCATCACTCTGTCCTGTCGGTGAAGCATTGATTGGTTCTACTGGTGGAGGAATACTCCCAATGTTTAGATCATCTTTTCTAATCCATTGTTTTGAGAATTCTTGCTTAACCTCTTCAACTTTTTCTTTACCATTTAAGCTAGAACTTTTGTTGTCTACCAGTGATCCTTTACTTCTACAGAATTTTGCAATATGCCCAATCTTGTTACATGCATAACAAGTTACATTATTCTTCTGAATAGCTTTCCCATAACCTATGTCGGTTTATGTTCTGCATTGATTAGATAAATGTCCAAATCTTCCACAAACATAACATCTCACATTCATTCTATAATTTTCAGAGTTGTGACCAATTTTGTTGCATTTTGAACATTGACCAATGGGTGTGTTGATATTCTGATAATTTCTAGATCTACATTCATTTGCTCTATGACCATACTTATTGCAGTTAAAGCATTTTCCATTGAATTTATAAGCATTAGGTTGTCTTGCCGGTTTGCTATGATCCTGAGTATTTGCAGTACCGG
Organism: Cryptomeria japonica; assembly: GCF_030272615.1. NCBI lineage: Eukaryota > Viridiplantae > Streptophyta > Pinopsida > Cupressales > Cupressaceae > Cryptomeria > Cryptomeria japonica. The sequence continues at coordinate 591,286,072 of NC_081410.1, read as the reverse complement.
AGCTTTCACCAACTTCAAAGCCAATTCTAGAAGTGTCACCTTTAGGTTTTTGATTCTTCAGCAAGGTGCCAAGTTCCTCTGAGACTTTCTTGAATTTTTCTTTATGTTGATTTGCAGTTTCTAGTTCTCTTTCTAAGACTTCTTTCTGTCTCATCAGTTCATTGGAGTCGCTTTGAGTGTGCATCAGATCTATCTTCAACATGTCATTTTCATAGCTAAGTCTTGTGTTTTCATTTGATGCTTCACTTAGTCTTCTGGTCAATTATTCTTCAATCTTCTTCCTATCCTCAATCTCTTTACAAAATCTCATAGTCATATACTACATCTCATTCTTTGTTGTCATGCTCTCTTGTTTCAGCTTGCTTATCTGATCATTAAGTGATTCCTTTTCATCATTCTCATTTTGCAACTTTTCACAAAGTTCTCTTCTCTTATTTCTTGCATTAGTAAGATTCTCTTGAAGTGCCTGAATGATATCCTGAGCTGCCCTTAAATCATCTTCTAGTTTGATATTTTTCAATTTCTCTGCATCATAGTTTAAAAGAGCTCCTTCAAGTTGCTTCATCAGATTTTCCATCTTTACCGGTGTCAAGATCTTCCTCAAGCTGTCAGGCTTCTGAAAATAGAGGACCAGGCTCTGATACCAATTGTTAGGAATCCCACAGATACTAAGAGGGGGGGGGGAATCAGTATCTAACTAGTTATTAGAATTTCTTAACTTAAAACATGCAGAACATATTATAACAGTGTATCGATATGCAAGAAATAATGTAATAAACAGAATTAAGAACATCCACATGAAAAGAACACCATGACACAAGGATTTAATGAGGAAACCCAGTATGGGAAAAACCTCGATGAGATTTGTGACCCACAATATTCACTCACTAGCCAATAAGAGAATATTACTTACAATAGGGGCCTGCACATGCAGGAAGGCCAACTGCCTAGAGCTCGTTGCTCAGTGGAAAGTCTCACTGACTTACAATATGGATTATAGAAATCTAATATCTTGTATTGTTTTACAATAGCATCTATAATGCCTGATCCAGTACCGGTTGCTGCTCTGCTTCTTACATAAACCCTTCAACCTATATTTCGCATAATAGGTCTGCCTTAATATTTCACATACATCACTTTGTTCACTTACTTCCTTCCTTACTTACAAAATGTCTACAATGATCTCTTTTATATATAAGAGTCATTTTACAACATGCCAAGTCAGCTTACAAAGTTTTTCAATAATAAACAAAATATAATATAACAAAAATCCTGTCGGCCTCTGTGCTGGTATACTTCCTTTCTTTGTGTCGGTGTCGGTGTCCTGAGTGCCAGTGTAGAGTGTGATCTGCTGATGTCGGTGCACTAACTTGCCGGTGTAATGCTTTGCCGATATAATGCCTTGCCGGTATAATGCCTTGCTGGTGCCATAGGATTGCAAGGTTGCCATCAATGACAAAACCTTCAATCACCTACAATGTCTCATTGAAGTGTGCATATGCCAACACAATAGGAGGTCAATTTGACAAGTTGAAGCCAAGAAAGCCATAATTGAGCACATGGGAAGCATTGTAACTTGGTAGGGTTTCTAGCTAAAACACTTGAAGAAAACTCCTTGGAATGGTTACGAAGGAATCCCTAGAAGAGATTGAGAAGGAATTAGAGTTCTAGAATGTAATTAGTCCTGGAGAGTTGGTGGAATTGAGAAACACCAACTAGGTGAAATGTTAAACAAACTACGTGAACCCCTATCACTTACATCAAACCATCTTTCTCCCCTTAGGAAAAGGGACTAACTCCCATGTGTTGCTCCTCATTAAGGAAATAATGTAATAAACAGAATTTTCACCTATGTGGCCTAACCTGTTATGCCAGAGCATTGTTTTCTCAGCAAGAAGTTTAGCTCCCAACAAGTTTGCATTATGCATCCTTATAGTTGTTTTATCAGACTTTTCAGAAGTTACATTACAACATATAGGTTCAGCATTTAACTTGTACAGTGTACCAATGCGATCACCCTTTGCCAATATAATGGAACCCCTAGTCATTTTGCAACAACCAGACACAAATGTAACTTGTACTCCAGCATCATTAAGTTTACTTACAGAGAGAAGATTTCTTGCCAGACCTGGTATATGAAGAACCCCATTGATCCCCTTCACTCTACCATCTAGAAACTGAATTTTGATTCTGCCTCTCCCTACAATCTCCAATATAGAGTCCCTAGCCAAATATACCTTTCCACTAGCATATGGTTCATACTTCGAGAACCATTCCTTGTGGGACGTCATATGGAAAGATGCGCCAGAATCAACTAACCAGGTGTCATCTGTGGTAGGCACTACCAGGGCTGCAATGAAAGCATCAGCATCACTCTGAGAAGACTCAGTGTCAGAAAATTTCTTCTTCTTCTCCTCCTTCTTGCAGTCCTTTTGGATATGCCCTTTCTCCCCACAGTTCCAGCACTTCACCTTTGACTTCTTGCCTGGAGATTTAAAACTCTCTTGAGACTTGGACTTCTTTCCTTTCTTCTTGTATTTGTCCTTCAATCTGCCTCGAATAGAGAGTGCATCCTTTATCATCTCAAAAGACTTCTTTCTCATTTCTTCTAACAAAAGAGTATTAACCACTATATCCATCTTGAACTGGGTCATGGTACTACCAATAGCCATCACTAAGTGTTCCCAAGAGTCAGGAAATGAACACAACAACAACATGCAACATTCTTCTTCCTGAATGGACACACCAACAGAAGTTAATTGTGCAATAACCATGTTGAATGCATTCAAATGGTCTGCCAATGATGTCCCTGCATCCATCTTCAACGAGTACAATTTCTTCCTTAAGAAAAGTTTATTCACCAAGGATTTTCCTTGATAAATATCACCCAACTTCTCCAAGAGAAGATGTGCGGACTTCTCCTCATGGACGTTTAACAAAATAGAATCAGCCAGACACAACCTAATTAGACCCCTTTCCTTCCGGTCGGCTAAATCCCAATCTTCTTGCTTCATGCCTAAAGGCTTAGAAGTTGCAACTACAACACCCCACAGATCTCTGTCGACCAGCAAGTCTTCCATCTTGAGTATCCAAAGTTCAAAAGTGGAACCATTAAACTTCTCCATGTCTATGCATCCTGAAGTACTCGCCATTTCAATCTCTAAAACAAGTAGACACTCTGCAAAACTCCCTCTGAGACAGAACTAACACAAAAAACCAACCCAACCCAACAAGGATAACAAAACGGGACAGGCTCTGATACCACCTGTAAGGAAAGCAAGTACGGAATTCACTTCCCTAATGTCAATTCTTAGAGGAGACACACACTAGTGTAGACAAAATTTCCACATTTACTGAATATGGCACAAGTAAGAAACATACACAAAAACAAACACAAAGAGATAACACACAGAGTTAACATGGGAAAACCCTTTCAGGAGAAAAACCCACCACCAATAAATGATTGACTTTATTAACAGTATGTTAAAACAATACAATAGTCTCATCTACAGATTTTCTTCACTCTGTTACACAGTCATTCCAGACATACAAAAAATCGGATCAAAACTCTTCGCAGAGCACCCCTGCTCTCAAGATTTCATCCTCGTCTCTAAACCTTTGGATTACCATTGGTTTTCAATACCAAATGACTCGATGGTTCATCAGAGTAATAGCCCCAACGGCTCAAAGTCTAACCATCTACCTGTGTTAGTCTACAATCATGAAAAAAATAGCTATCCCACATGCAGTAGACAACCGGGTCGGTTCGTATTCATTTACACTGACAGTCTCATACATAGTATCTGAGAATTGATCTTTTGGATCTCGGTTCGACCTCGCTCCCCTAGTCGGTCTCTGCTCCATTGACTATCGGCACAACATTCAAAGGTAAAGCTGATGGCCCGATGATACCTGATCGCCTAAGGCAACCCCATCGGGTCACCGGTATAACTCTCCAAAAGATACTCTGATCTCCGAAGGCTAGGAGTGATCTCCACTGGGGCATCGGAACAGGAACACAACTACTATGCTGATACCAAGAACAAGGACTCATCGGCTCATCGGACTAGTCCGAAACTGTTATCCCGATCTGCATTGCCAGTCCAGTAGGATGACTTCATCGGGTCATCAAAACACAAAGAATAACACTATGTCGATAAGCGAAATAACCGAGACCGGTAAAGCGAGCTCATCAGGACATCGGAATGACATTCAGAATGTCAACCCGATAGCCGATAGGTGACCCGAACCGAGACTGGTAGAGCGGGCTCATCGGGAGATCAGCATACCGCTGCACAAGTTATTTCGATAGCCGAAGTTACCCCGATGACCGAAGTTGACTTTGTCGGGTCATCGGGATGACTTCAAACCTGCTATTCCGATGCCTGATAGAAGGGAATACATCAGCAAGAGTCATGTCGATAGAGCTCACAAAATCCTTCATACTGTTTCATCGGCATGACTCAACCCGATCAGTATGGACTATTGTCATGTGAATTTGAGGCACATTTTCCAACAGTAATAAGTGTCATGTCTTTCCTATAGTCTCATTCCCGTTCTAAATGAGGTCTCTCTTTTGATGGTGACCAAAACTGCTATGAGTTGAGTTAATGAAAATCTTTCCCCAAGACTCGTGCCTCTTAACTAATGACCTAAGGCTTCCTTGGTGTAATAATAATCCTTTAATAACTCGTTCATAAATAAAAGCATACCCTTGTTTCTTATATCTCTTAAATATTGCATTGATGCAAACTAGAATAGCATGGCTATTGAATACATTTATTCATGGGATCTAAAACCTCATAAAATTGTGAAGTCTCATAAATTTGATTATTTTAAGATCCATGGTGTCTCTTTATTTTGTTATTTATATTTTCTTTTTATTGCAAGGAGGGTAAGAAGTTGTGTATAGGTGGGGACATTACATTTTACTATTACAGATGAAATCATAAAAAATAAATATGCAAGAGTAAGGATTTTTCATACGTTAAAGAAAGAGGTAATATGGAAGAATGATTAATGATTAAAGATTCTCATTATGAATTCCATAAACACACTCTCACAATATTTACTCAAGGATAAGTTTGGAATTAACAAAAGTTGTGTGAATATATTCTCCCATTCATTATATTGATAGCTATTTTACTTACTATTGTGTGTATGATCATCCTCTCTCAACCTCTCCCAAGAGAAACTCTCCTATATTTCCTTGCAAGTCTTGAATGATCTAGGATACATTACAATTACTATAATGTGAAAATCATTTGGAATTCCCTATTTCATATTAGGCTAAGGTAGTAATAAGATTATGTCAAAAAATAATGACCATATACTATCATATACTTTACATTTTTCTCATTTCAGTTTAATATATTGGTAATAAAGTATTTTGGCATATTCTACTATGATAGAAAGCTTTCAATCACCATAAATGACATCAATAGAACCTATTGTGTGAATTTTGAAAGAATCGTCAAGAATTACTTCAACAAAACATACTTGAAGCTTACTCAAAAAAAAAATTATCACGCAAGACATTTTCACCCAAGAAGAATTTCAAGTTATTCTAAGCTATATCAACAACATAATATTTTAACTTTATAGTCTACCTTTTGATGATGATACCCTTTTGGATTATATCAAAGCATACTCGCTATGTTGAAACATCATATTTAGTAACAAAATATTTTGAGAAAATAGAATGACCTATTTAAGTCAATGAAGAATGCATTAGTAGTTATCTAATACCAAATATATGCATCAAGTTATCAATATTGTGTACATGACTGTAATTTGATGATAAAAAGATTTGAACATGTAAGATTATAATTCCATTACAAAAAAAAAAAAAAAAAATTGTAATTGGTAATTGAATTTAATATATCATAAACAAAGTCACCACAAATCGAAGAGTTGCCACCATCATCACAAAAATATAAAGAAGTAATGCTATACCTACTAAATACATCACTTGTAGACCACGAGAAAAAAAGATATAAAAGAAGGGATATGAACCTTATGTGAAGGAGGACCATCTTTGTCTACACCACTAGGCTCCTCGACAAAATATGAAGAAAGAGAGGCGCATAGAGGAGAATCTTTAGCTATGAAAAATAATTCCATATGGAGAATAAATATGCACACTCATTTTAGCATTGCATCAATCAAGACCCCTCATTGTACCAAAACTATATAGCTAAAGGTGAGAGCTAATTCAACTTTATAGGCTGCGAAAGATGTATCATCATAATTGTAGAAAATAGGAATTGATCTTTTGGGAAAGGGCATCAAATGAACATGATAAAGATCAAAAAATCAAATTGTGCACAATTGTTTCACAAAAAGTTAATGTGGTGATAAAAAATAATAGTACAAAACACAATTATGATAAATCACATCTAAATAAATAATCTTTCATATAAATTAATTATACCAAAATTAATCATATATGTAGTAGCATTTCTTATATTTGTGACATATTTTTTTATTTTTCTTAAAGATATTTTCATATCATTGTACTCATTTTTTTTATTTTTTTTATCTCTTTCACTTTCCCCTCCATAAAATACTATGTTATTTAATACCAAAGCAACTATTGATTGCAGACTGAGCCCTACAATTTTATAGGCATGATTCGCCCTACAATTCTATTGGACTGCTTGCCCTGAAATTCTATGCAGCCAGGGTGGGAGCTTAGGAGGATATAGAAGAAGGTAGTCAGCAGATTAGTTCTAAAGTTTCGGGATTATAGTTATGAAGCATGATGGGCCCCTATGTAGGGTGGGGGGAGGAGGAACTAAGGGCCCTACTATTTTAAGGGGCGAGTGGAGAAGCAGACTTTGAAGTCATGGAAAACAGTTGCGCATAGCATAGAAAAGGCACTGGAGGGGATCTGATTCCATTTCCTCCCATACACCTTCGAAAGTGTACTTATCCTTCATTTAAACGCATATCTATCCGAGACTACCCCACCTAGAGGTAACGAGTAAAGGTCGTAAAGTGGGATGGGCTGATGTTTTCAGTACTAAGATGAGGACGTAAATATAATAGTGTTGTAGTTTAGTTGACCTTTCTAAACTATAGTAGGGGGGTGGCGGAGGGAGGGCACAATACTATAATATCTCATTTGCATTACCCGTATATCTCATGACCCGTATATCTCACCAATCGTATTATGTATATGATCTATGCTCTCGATCAACGTGCCCGGAAGTAACTGTAATTCTGCCTTACCTGGTCTTATATAATTGTCCCTGATTTCCAAGAGCTATGTAAATAAGAAGAATTAAGTAATATCGCACATTAGTGGTTGTAAAATTTGGATAAGAATAACAGTCTGGCATGGACTCGTCAGAACAGGACCGCTCCCAGAGCGCATGGTTGATACAGGTAGATAGCGAAAAGATAATATATATAATAATATTAAGGGAAGGAATACAGTGGAATAGATGCTTAAATTTATCGTCTATAAGCTATTCTTATGTATGCTTCTAAAAATGTCACGTAGCAAACGAATTAATAATTTGTTGATGACAGGCGACCAGAGCATTCTGCGTGTTCCAACGAACCAATGGAAGATATGAATGCGGTTGGGTGCGGCGTCTGGGCAGCCCACTCTACAACGACCCAAACGTGGAGTGATCAAAGAGATGACACAGAAAGGAAGGGAGATGCATCTATATAAGGCAGAGAAACGGTGCGAAGGGAAGGCAAGCAAGAGTGTGAGTAATCTGAGTAAGAGCATAGGAGAAACGATATGGAGATGAAGAGGTGGAGATTGTCAGTTATGGTGATGATGATGGTATTGTTAGCAATGAGGCAAGCTGCAGCAGGAAGCATCGTAATTTACTGGGGACAGAATGGTAACGAAGGCAGCTTAAGAAGCACTTGCTCGACAGGCAACTACGAGATGGTAATCCTGGCATTTCTGGCTACTTTCGGCAACGGAGAGACACCCATGATTAATCTGGCGGGGCACTGCGATCCATACACGAAAGGGAGCTGCAGTGGGTTGAGTAGCGATATAAAGGCATGCCAGAGCAGAGGAGTGAAGGTGCTTCTGTCACTGGGCGGAGGAGCAGGCAGCTACTACTTGAGCAGCGACGCAGATGCCCACAACGTGGCATCCTATCTGTGGGACAACTATTTGGGAGGCCATTCCGACTCCAGGCCCCTGGGAGACGCTGTTCTGGACGGGATTGACCTGGACATTGAGGGGGGCACCACCGAGCACTGGGGAAGTCTGGCCAAGTACATCAAGGGTTACGGAGGAGGTAACAAGGTCTATGTCACCGCAGCTCCTCAGTGCCCATTCCCTGACGCATACTTGGGGACTGCTCTCATGACGGGACTTTTCGACTATGTGTGGGTTCAATTCTATAACAACCCTCCTTGTCAGTATGGTGGGGACTTCCTCGATGCCTGGAAGCAGTGGACCTCTTCTCTTCCCTCAAATGCCCAGATATACCTAGGCCTTCCCGCATCCTCTGCAGCTGCCGGCACTGGCTACGTTCCTCCACCCACCCTCATCTCCGATGTGCTCCCTCAAATCCGCACCTCTTCCAACTATGGTGGAGTCATGCTCTGGTCTAGATACTATGACCTCCAAAACGGTTATAGCTCCGCCATCAAGAATTCTGTCTAGTCCCCCTCCTCCTTCTACTCCCTCGCTATTACCATACTATTTATCATCTGCATGTTGCTTCTTATAATGTAATTTGTATCTTACTATTGGGAGAATAGCATATTGTTGTAATATTTGTAACTTAATTGCACTTGTAGATTGAGTGCGTATTTTAATAAACTTTAGTTTCATAAAAATGCATTTTATATACAGTTTTCTATGAAAAATATATTATATCATATATATAACAAACCAAAAGTTGGGGAGAATGATATCATGTCGCAAAAATTGTGTAAGGTTGAGTTTTACTCTAACGCAAAAGACAATAAAAATCAATTAATCTTTGAGCTCACCTTAGTTATTGAGAAGGTCTTGTTCATTACAAATTGGCTTTTGACCTATATGGTACCTTCTTCAATAGCATGTTCTAATAGCTGAGTTCTATTCCTCATAGGACAAGGAAAACTTCTACTATATAACAAACCAAGAGCACCTTTGTCATAGGTCTAGAGGTAGATAAAAGGCCAAAAAAATTATGTTCACCAATATGACCATTATGACCTAAGTTCTATGAAAAGGTGGCTGATTGTAATGCCTATGATCATTGAAGCTATGTCATTATTGATGTTATTATGCAGGGGAATGAACCCTATTAGACTAGTGACCAAGAAGAGCCTATAGATAAGCAACTTCTTTCAAATAGTTCATTCAATTACAACAAGATATGTTGCTTCAATTGTTTACTTACAACAAAGATTATAGTGATCACCATTATAGTCAAAATAATATTATGAATGTTGAAATCCCAAATACTAAAATCTAGAAAGCTTGAAGTGTAGATGCAACCTTTGTGTGGAGTTTCCCTTACAAATCCAAAGGTATTTTATCCCTTGAAATCCAAGAAACCAATCGAGTTTCATCCATTGATGTCTAAAATTTAATGGATTTTGTCCTTGATCCTAATAGGTGAACACAAGTGTTCAACTCTTTAGTATTAAGTAACTTTAGATTATAGCTCTGCCACCAAGAACTTTTTCTAGACCCCCTCCTACTCCATCACTACTATTCTTGGCTATAGTGTAATTTACAACCACCTTCTTTTACAATAACTTGTATGTTACTATTGGGGCCAATAACACATTGTTTTAATATTCATGAAACATCACTCCTCTTGTGAGATTTGTCACCAAAATACTATATAAAAAAAATAGTTAATAGAAATGTCATAATCATTAGGGATGTTAACATTGCATTTTAACCTTATAAATCAATTTAAACAATTCACGCATTAATTTAAGTAATTTATTGTAAGTTAATAGTACTTAAAGAAATAGTGCATATTTTAATAAATTTTAGTTTGATGAAATAACATTTCAAATATTATTTTGTATGAAGAAGTATATTATATCATATTTATAACAAACAAAAAAATTGAGAGAATGATATCATATTCCAAACAATATGTTAGATTGAGTTTTATTCCAACAAAAAAGACAATAAAAATCAATTAAGTTATTTAAAAAGTAAATTATATATAATTTTCATAAAGAAGTCATGACCAATATGTATAAGAAAAAATGTATGGGTGGAATGACACCACATTCTAAAGTTCACATAAGGTTGACTTTAAATCCAAGACATAAGACAAGATAATGAGCAACTAAATCATTAAGCAACAAGGCTTAGCGATATACTATGAGATTTATTTGAATCATAGAGCTCACCTTAGTCATCGAGAAGTCATTATTCATTAATAATTGGCTTCTCACCCATACAATGCCTTCTTCAATAGCATGTTCTAGTAGTTGAGTTCTTTTCCTCATAAGACAAGGAATTTTTCTATTGTATAATAAACCAAGAACACCTTTATCATAGGTGTATGGTTAGATATAATGCTTGAATGATGAGCATAGAATTATTCCAAGGTCCAATGTCATGTATTTGTAGAATTGGATTTTGGTATGTCAAGGTACAAAATGGTAGGTTTATAGAGATTCAAATATATACAGGAGAAATATGGAAATATTTTGGAGATTTAGGGGTTCAGATGCCTTGCTAGAACTTTTACAAATAGAGGATGTCATTGAAATCCCCAAATTTATAAGGAGGAAAGTGTGGATGAAGAATTATGATGAATTGGGGTACTAGGAGAACAAAGAAGACAAAAATCCAAAGGCCTATAGGAGAGAAGGGAAAGCATTACATTATAAGAAAGCTTGAAATCATTGCCAAAGGAAGAAACTGACCCAAAAAATCTCAAAATTAAAACATTTCAAAAGAGAATACTAAATTATCTCAATGCATGAGTAGCCACCTTACAACCCTTGTTTTCATGACTTTTATCCAATTTGTAGTTTCCATTATTAGGTATTTCCAATTCCTATATTTGTGTTTCCAAATTCTAGTATATGTTTTCTTTTCCACTTTGTTCTTTATGTATCCACTAAAGTTCCCACTCACACTATCCTTCTCTTATTCATATGTAGAGTGGATCTTTGTGTATTTCTCCCCAAAAACAAGCAATAATTTTTTATTGTGTTACTTCTAACAATTTCCACGTGTGTTTTATGATGTCAAATATATGTTTTACAATCTATTTAGATATTATTCCTTTTCATTGTCTAAACATAATTGTGTTTCTATGTCGTATATCTATTCTAGTTTGGATTTTTCTTTATAGGATATAGTGACTACTCTTTTTATATTATTTACAAGAATAGGTACATTTACAAACATAAAAATAAAACTAAAATTCAAGTTGAATGTTATACATCTAATGGTAATAGTATAATTTATATTTCATGACTATATAGATGTCTCTAGAATATACTACATTTAGCTTTGAACTTGTTTACTCTAACACATCATAATCTTGTTAAAGTGGTTGCTAAATGCAATAATAGAAATTATGCACTGCAATTCGCTGAATATCATTTACTTATTATTTTACCATATTTCCCATTTAGTATTTTGTATCCCACTTTCACACATTCTACCTTTCCTCAATCATCCTTATTCTTTTTAATGGTCATCTTTCCTCTCTTGAACTCCATTTTGTTTTCCTCATCATTTATCACTTTTCCCTCCCCATTCTTTCTTACCTTGGTTACCCTATTTTATCAAATCATTAAATGTAACAATTATCTTTTAAGCTATATTAAATTCTCTTGTTTTCCTCAAATATCTAATCATGTATCTTTTCATGGCTTATAACTGCAACCCTTCAATGCTCCCTTTTGAACATAGAATTTAATTGCAAATTTTGGACTCCCTTTAACTCACAAGAAATTTTCTATATCCATACATTGAAGGTGGTAGATACATGTATTTTTCATCGTCCCAACAAAAAAGTTGAATGGGAGATGAACTATTTTCTAGTGCCTCAAATATGTTATATTTTATAGTTAATTCACCATGAAAAATCCATAAATAAGGCAGGGGGTTTGACTTAGTGAACCTGGTTATATCACGTGTGTTCATGGCATACAAAAGAATCCCCCTATTTTCAAAAAATATTGCCCTAAACTGCTTTTTTGTCGCCCCCTCTCAATACACAGTTTGAATTGAAAGCCCCCTTATTTTCTCCAAATATTGTTTTTTTTCACAACTCGAATAATAAACCCCCCTATTTTCACCAATAGACAATATATTCTACACTCATTTTTGGGATATTAAACCCTCCAATATAAATTCATGTGATATAATATTGCTTAGCAAGTGAAGCCCCCATGAAATAAGGCCTCTCTTTCTCTCATTCGTTTCTTTCATTGCAATTATTTTTCTAAATACCGATGGTTCTACATTATATCAAATATCATATGGGATTTAGAAATCATTGTAACATCTACAACCATTTTTGGAGGCCCTATAAAAAAATTGTAAGCAACTATTTTTCACTAGATGATTATTCTCCTTTTTTTTCTACTATGTGACCTTGTTATTTAATTCTTTAAGAATTTCATCAAAATTTTATCTAATATATGATTTATCCTTTCCATACCTTTCATCTTTCCATCCCATATATTTTACCGATTTCATGGTTCTGAAACAACTCCTTTATATTTCTTACCCTATACTCCCTTTCTAAGCCATAGCTTTCCCTGGTTCCTATTTTCCTCCCAATTTGCTTTCAAATTATATAAATTTTTCTTGATTCTAATATTTTCCACACCACATATATACCTTTTTCTCCAAATCCATCTTATTTTTTATATTTTATTTTACCATTCAACTTATCTTTATATCTCACCCTCTTTTTCTTTCAAACCCTAGTTTGTCTAGCTCTCTATTTCACTTTTTGTATTAAATATCATATGATTAGGAAAATACTAGACTATAGCACAATGAAGTGTCACTCGAGAATGCTATGATAGAAACAATCACCAGCGTAGCATAATAGACCATGCAAGGGTCACAAAATGACAATGTACCACACTAAAATACACATATATGCAACATATCACCAGCCATACGAGGTCCACAAGGTATATTATATATAGATTTAAATATGATCAAAATTTATACCAAATAGATAGTTATTACATATATGTAGAAAAATCATAACAGATGTTTCTTAAAAGTTCATAATTACACCATTCTTATCAAGACCATAGCCCCCAATCAATTGATCAATGTCAAATATGTCTTCATTTGACCTTACATGTTCAATTGTATATTATTATCCATGGTTTGTAGTATTTAAATAGGTCCTCCTATAAATCAAATATTTTTCTCCAGGCTATCAGCTAAGTATTTATTGTATCTTTTTTGCTATTCTAAATAACTTCTTGTAAAAAGACACATTGTTAGTATTTTTGAATGGCCAATGTCTTGCATATTTGATCTTTCATTTTTTTATGTCCAATATCCTATATTTTGATAAATTCAAATAATTATCCTCACTCGTATCTTCATTTTTTATGGTAAGCTGGACAGAGATGTTATGAAAATGAATCTTCTAGTGAACTCAAAAAGTAGTCACCTATTGTTCCGAAACAAATCACCATTCCTAAATTCTCATAAAACCACAAAAATTTAGAAGATAACATGAGCCAAAATAAACTAAATATTTTCCACAAACCATTTGCATAACCAAATAAAATTTCTTTCAGTTGATCCCACCCTTATCCCCCAACCCTCAAGGTTTACACAAAACAAGTTCTTGATTTCTCTAGCACAAAAACAATAAAAAAAATATGACTAACATTTTTAGCTTTCTTACTAACTACACACAGATTGAGACTAGAAGAAGACAGAGAATAAGGTGATTTTTGCATAATAAATAACCACTTGAAATATGCTATTCTTGGTTGTAAAACAGTAGACCAAATAGACAAATTTATTTTACCATTCTTTATTAGACATTCCAAGATTCCAACAACTATTTAGGTGTCTAATTATATTAAAGGCTTTAAGCAAAGAATAATATGTTATTTTAGAGTTCACTTTATGCAAATTAGAACTATCACACAATTTCATCAAGAAAATTATTTTTGCACTCAATATTCATAGGGAATTAGATAACCTTACATGCTTCACTCATAATTGAGTATGCTCTCAAATGAGGAGGAAGGTTAAAATCAATAAAAAGGGAGGCCCAAGATTTCAATTGGTAATTTCATAATATAACATCAAATCTTTTAATTCCTTTTATGAGTTATTTCTTAGTAGAGAACCCTCACAATAAGGCAAAGGTCTTGCCTTTATTAGTTCCATCATAGTGATCTTGAAGGGAATATTTTACCCCTAATTTGATACAAAAAATCACATTCTTTAATCAATAATTTTACTTGTTCTCAATATTTCCATAAGCTCTTAAAAATAGAATCCGCCAAAAAATAAGCCATATAGGGGTAGATACATCGAAATTTTAGCTTGTTTAGGAACAACTAATTGTATATTATTCCTCACTATAATCTTCTAGGGTTCATTACCTTTCAAATCGTATATTATTCCTCACTAGAATCTTCCAAGGTTCATTACCTTTCAAATCTATGAGAATCTATTTGAATGCAAATAAATGACATGTTCTTAAGGACTTTTAAACCTAAACCATCCTCAAGCTTATCTAAGCAACAAAAATCCCACTTAACCACATGTTTCTCGATGCCTGGAAGCAGTGGACCTCTTCTCTTCCCTCAAATGCCCAGATATACCTAGGCCTTCCCACATCCTCTGTAGCGATCGGCATTTGCTACATTCCTCCACCCACCCTCATCTCCCTCATCTCTGATGTGCTCCCTCAAATCAGCACCTCTTCAAACTATGGTGGAGTCATGCTCTGGTCTAGATACTATAACCTCTAAAACGGTTATAGCTCAGTCATCAAGAGTTTTGTCTAGTCCCCCTCCTCCTCCTACTTGCTCGCTATTACCATACTATTTATCATCTACAAGCTACTTCTTATAATGTAATTTGTATCTTACTATTGGGACAATAGCATATTGTTGTGATATTTGTAACTTAATTGTAGTCGTAGAATGAGTGCGTATTTTAATAAATTTTAGTTCGATACAGTTTTGTATGAAAATAATATTATAGCATATTTATAACAAACCAAAAATTGGGGAGAATGATATCATGTTGCAAACATCGTCTAAGGTTGAGTTTTACTCCAACAAAAAAGACAAAATAAAAATCAATTAATCCACTAGCTCACCTCAGTCATCAAGAAGGTCTTGTCTTTTACAAATTGGCTTCTTACCTATATGGTGCCTTCTTCAATAGCATGTTCTCATAGTTGATAACTCTATTCCTCATAGGACAAGGAAATTTTCTACTAGATGACAAACCAAGAGCACCTTTTTCATATATCTACAGGTAGATAGAAGGACAATAAAATTTATGAGCACCAATATGACCATTATGACCTAAGTTATATGAAAAAGTGGTTGATCATCATGTCTATGATCATTGAAGCTATGTCATTATTGATGTTTTTGTGCAGAGGAATGACCCCTATTAGACAGAGAAGATAGTGATATCCTTGCATTCATTTAGCTGCATATACTAATGACCAAGAAGATCCTATAGCTAAGCAACTTCTTTCAAATACTTCATTCAATTATAGAAAAATATGTTGCTTCCATTGTTTACTTACAACAAAGATTATTGTAAAAGGAAAGATAATGAGAAACTAAATCATTAAACAATGAGACTTAGAGATATACTATGAGATGTATTTGAATCATAGAGCTTACCTTAGTCATTGAGAAGTTATTGTCCATTAATAATTGGCTTCTCACTCATACAATGCCTTCTTCAATAATAGCATGTTCTAGTAGTTGAGATCTTTTCCTCATAAGACACGAAAAATTTCTAACGTATAACAAACCAGGATCACGTTTAGCTTAGGTATACAGGTAGATAGAATGCTTGAATGTTGAGCATTAAATTATTCCAAGGTCCAATGTCAAGTATTTGTGGAATTGGATTTTGGTGTGCCAAGGTACAAAATGGTAGGGGTATAGGGATTCAAATGTATATACAAGAAATATGAAAATGTTTTGGAGATTTACGGATTCACTAGAAATTTTACAAACAAAGGATGTCATTGAAATCCCTAAATTTCTAAACATGAAAGTCTGGATGGAGAAATGATGATGAATTGGGGTGCTAGGAGAACAAAGAAGAAAAATTCCAAAGTCCTGAAGGAGAGAAGGGAAAGCATGACAATATAAGAAAGCTTGAAATCATTCCCAAGGAAGAAACTGACCCAAAAATTCTCAAAATCAAAAAATTTTAAAAGAGAATACTAAATTGGCCTTATGCATGAATAGCCACCTTACAACCCTTGTTTTCATGACTTTTATCCAATTTCTAGTTTCCATTATTAGGTATTTCTTATTCCTATATTTATGTTTCCAAATTCTAGTTTATGTTTTCTTTTCCACTTTGTTCTTTATGTATCCACTAAAATTCCCTCTCACGCTATCTTTCCTTTATTCATATGTAGAGTGGATCTTTCTATATGTCTCCCCAAAAACAAGCAATAAAAATTTATGGTCAATTTTAACAGTTCCCTCATGTTTTTTGTGATGTCAAATATATGCTTTAAAATCTATTTAGATATTATGCTTTTTCATTGGCTAAACATAATTGTGTTTCTATGTCATATATCTATTCTAGTTTGGTTTTTTTTTATAGGATATAGTGACTACTCTTTTTATATTATTTACATGAATAGGTCCATTTACAAAAATAAATAAAAAAATTCATGTTGAATGTTATGCATCTAATGGTAATAGTATCATTTATATTTCATGACTATATAGATGTATTTACAATATACTCCATTTAGCTTTGAACTTATTTTCTCTAACCCATCAAAATCCTGTTAAAGTGGTTGCTAAATGTAATAAAAAATATATATACACTGCAATTCCCTAAATATCATTTAGTGCATATTTTACTGTCTTTTCCATTAGTATTTTGTATTCTATGTTCACACATTCTACCTTTCTTCAAACATCCCCATCCTTTGCAATGGTACTCTTTCCTCTCTTGAACTTCCTTTTGATGGTATGCTGAAAAAATAAGTATCTGGTAGATTACTAAGAGGGGGCGTTAATTAGTAAACTGAAAAACTAATACAAACTTCCCAAACTTAAACTTAATCACACAAAGTAAACTTGTCAACAAAATATCACTGTCAAGATCAATACTCATAAGAATATCGGTTGACTGTTATAGCAACTTAATAGTAAACAATTTTAATCTTGTAAACATCCAAATGCTTAATCATATATCAACACACTCCATCTCTCAATGCTTCCAATTATCATGCCTTATCAGAATAGTTAAGTAGTTAATCAAATCAACAAATAAGATCATAACCACAAAAACATTCACCACATGACACAAATGTTTATACATGGAAAACCCAAATAGGTAAAAACCACGGTGAGATGAGACTCACGAGATAGCTATCTGAACTCTTTTGAAGTTTGCCATGTTAGGAGCCAAGCATGTTAAAGCTTTTACAATAAGTCCTGTTAGGAATCACCCGGTTAAGGGATTTAGAAATGCCTTGATAAAAAAAAATAACCTGTTAGTAGTAACCTCCGTAGAGGATTTGAGAATCCAAGCTAATGGACCACCTTGTTAGAGGATTTAAGAAGTAACCAAGCTTGTTAGAGCTTACCCAGTTAGGGGATTTCAATTCTATTGTAATTGTTAGAAGACAATAGGATTTTCTTGATTTGTCTAAATAGCACTACATTTGCTTGATCAGATCCTTTTAAGCTTCAATCTACCTTTACACAAACTATAGATCCATTCTCTGGTTAGGCAACCACACACTCAACTGATTTCTTCCATCACCTTTTACAGAACAACTTTATCGAACTTAAATACAAATCAATTAGGTCAGTAACACAAAAAAAACCTAATTCTCTCATAGAGATTACAAACAAATTGGTTCAAGTGTGACCGTTGGATTTACATAGCAATCTATACACACTCTTCAAGAAAAATCCAACCGCTCCATGATCACCGCTTCATCGCACTTGTAACTTATCACACGCTTTGCATTAGATGCAATCCACTTTGCTCATTCCCTAGACAATCAAACAAATGTGCCAAAACAATATGGACTTATCTTCATACAATGACCACACGTGTCACTATCATTACCACTCAACATCAAATAATAAACCAGCATAACCATTTCAACAAACTTAATCAGTTAGGGTTTAACAAAAACAACTGGTAGGGTTTGTCAGTTACATTGCATAGAAAGGGTTTAACCTTATACACCGCTTACCGGTTCAACTCACATACTTATATACCGGTTTACAACATATTCCATAAAGCTCTTCCTACTGGTTACAAGACAATATCAATAA